>NW_015639782.1:189474-202360 GCF_001515625.1 Sinocyclocheilus rhinocerous | reverse complement strand
CTGTTGAAATGCGGCTAATAATTTCTGACTGGCACATAACTGAACAAATGTAAACGGGTTAAGGCGGGCTGGGCTGCAGCCCATTCAAGCCCAATGGTAAGTCCGGCCATGGATGCAGTACTACTCTATAGGTACTCAAGATTAACATGAGATTGGGTGAAACTGTGTTTGTTATGCCCCCTTTAAGAGACAGGTGAACTGCTCCGAGCACCAGGCAGATCCAGGCAGGTCATCAGGTACCTTTTCAGTGTCTGCCCAGGCACGGAATGCTGGGCAACCATTGAACAAGGCTGTGCTCCACCAGAGGGCCAGCTTTTATTTATTTATTTTTTTCACTTCTTGGCATTTAGGATTCTTTGATGAGTGGAAATTTGACAATAACAGCCCTTTTTTTCATTTAAGATTTTTTAAGTTTTTTTTTTTTTTTAATCCTTTTGAAATCTTTTATAAATATCTCTGCTGTCACCTTTGATCAATTTTAAGCAACCTTGCCTTATAACAATATTAATTTATAAAAAAAAATTGTAATGGTAGTGTATTAAAAGGGTTTTGAGAGGGCTAGAAATAGTTGGTAGTGTCTACATTCCCTTCAGCCATGACTATATTCAAAATATAGCACTGCCTCGAGTACCTTACAGTTTTTTCCTCCCAAATGGTTACTAGACAATAAAAATATTAATATAATACTAATATAAAAAAGATTTATTATTTTATTACTATTATTGTTACTGTTACTATATCATGCACAGCTAGAACACATCCAGGAATGATTTGTTTAATATCTGGGTAAAAACATCTGATAAACCTCAAGAGCAGATTTACATCCATTCTAAATCATAAACATTGTGAAAACAGCTGAATGTCATTCCAACATCGGACAGGGAAGATTACGTTTTCTATAACAGTTGCAAAAACAGTCTAAAAAATCTTAAAGGTGCATTACTGGACCAACAAACTGTGAAGAAGCTAAAACCAGTTTCAGTCTGCCTTCTTAACACAGTAGATTGACCTAAAATATAGAGGTTTAAGATTTTTTTTTTTTAAATCAACGTTTGTCCTTAGAATAGATTTTTAGACGCCTTTATTATGTGTCTGAGCTGAGTGCAGTTTCTTCATTAAAACCAATTCATATGAGCTTCAAAATCAACAATACTTATCTCTGAGAATAAATAAGGCACAACCAGATACACAGATATAATATAAATACAAAAAAAAAGAGCAAAATATAAATAGAACATAAGGACAGGACCAAGCAATTTTGGTGACCACTGACTTCCATTGTATGGAGAGAAAAAAACACACTAAAACATTTCTCAAAATATCTTCTTTTGTGTTCCACAGAGAAAAGAAAATATCCCTTTAATTTCTGACTAACTGATATTACATACAATAGCTGACTACCAGCTCTGTCAACACACTCTCACTGTTCTCAGCGTGGGTTTGTCTATATATAAGATTTGTTGGTGTTCTCAAGGTTGCACAGCACATTGAGCTAGTGTTTTGTGGGGACACACATTATCAAATGAACAAGAGTTTTGTTGGAAAACAGACACACAGAGTCAGATGAACACAATAGGGTCTTTTGTTAGACTGGTCTGACCTCACTCATCTGTCAGCTTTACAGTTGTGTTCGACCATGTGTTTGCTGGCCCCTATAACATCCACGACTCTCCCGTTTTCCATAAACTGCCCATGAGTCACGGCACAAGCCCCTAAGCAAGAGGTGCGCATGTCAGATTAGTTGATGTGGCCCATTTCCTCTGCAAGGACAGCGGCATTTGCATACTGTTTGCTGCAGGTTAACATGCCAGTCTGGCGGCTTGTATCACTATCAATCAATGTCACAATGAGCGTGGAGCAAAGAGCATTAGCTCGTGTCAGATCTAATCAGGGCTGATGCCAGGCCAGTACCCTCACTTTCACAGAGCTGACGATAAAGTCCACAGACAAACCAGAGTTGCTCTTTCAACAGAACCTCGAACGACTCTGCCCACGAACTACAAAGCAAAGAAGCTTTCCTGCTTTAAAGTCCATTTTACAGCTTATGTATTCTATTAGCTTGAGTTTTGGCTGGTGCATATGAATTCTGGGCACGTTTAATTGATCACAAAAGGTTGGTTTTCCAGTCATGGCAGCTGTGCAATTACATATATTGGACTTGAGTGCACTGCAGGGGAAATGTATAGATTTTTACATAGCATATGACTGTTATTTTATATGTCAAAGGCTTGGTATTGGCATACAAACTGACGGATCGCAATAAATGAGCATCATGAAAAAGATCCTGCATGTTATTCAGCCTAAGCCCTTGAAAATGATGCTTTTGCTATGAGAGGCTTGCAAAATGTAATACACTTTTGCTAAAGGGAACATAAAACAAGACATCAATTTCACTGGCCAGCAAATATGATAAATGATAAAACGCAAGATAAAAAAAACCCAATATACAAACATTATTCCATTAAAAATGCCTTGAAACTAAATGTGATTGAACTTCTTCATAGAAGGAAATCCATCTACAGCTGATAGATCCTGACTGCAGGGCCGGAGTATTTTTTGGAGCCACTTTGCCTGACTTGGCCAACGGCTGAGAAAATGCACCAGCAAAGACTCACATTTCATCTCAAGGGACCTAAGCATACGCATCTAAGAATTGCAGCGTTTAGGCATCCGCATTCACAGAGCAACGCTGTAAAAAGGTCTGGGAAGAAAGCATTGCTCTCCATTTCTGTGTCTGTTTGTTTGTATCCTCTAAGGAGCCTGCGGTAGCTCTGTAGATGTTTCGGGGCTTCTAAACTATCAGCGGTTGAAATGAATATACCGTGTTTGTTACCGAAGCGGGCTGAATGGAAACTGAGGAGCAGGTCTGTGAGTGAGAGAGTGAGAGGAAAATGCTGTATCTGTACTGTCCAAGCCCAAACAAGTTATGTATGTCAGAGTGCTTTACTGGCCTTTAAGCAATTAAGCCTTAAGAGCGCTTTCACTCCACAGATCCATAAAAGCTAGACTTAAGTGCTCCAACAAAACAAAAGGTATAGGGGAACATGTAGGTGTTCAAAAAATGCTATGATTCCTTTGGAAAATTTTTATGGGTGTAGTTAGAGCGCTTCAAAATAATGCTAAATTATTAAACAAAATGCTGAATGAAAATAATAAATTGAAAATAAACGTATATACGCTACTGTTCAAAAGTTCGGGGTCAGTAAGATTACAAAAAAAAAAGAATATTTTATTTGAAAAGAATACATTAAATTGATCAAAAGAGACAGTTACGACAACGTAAAAACAATGTAAAAAAAAATCCATGATTTTCCACAAAAATACAGCTGTTTTCAACATTGATAATAGTAATGGTTACTAAACATGTGGCTTTGTAAAATACATTGCATAGTATATTAAAATAGAAAACATGTAAACTGCAATAATATTTCACAATATTACTGTTTTTATTGTATTTCTGATAAATAAATGCAGCCTTGGTGAACATAAGAGATTCATTTAAAAAGAGTGTGTATTATATTATATTATAAAAATATGAATAAAATATTATTAATTAAAAATAATAAAAGTAAAAATTAAGTAAAAGATAAATAAATAAATGACAATAAAAATAAAATTAATTAAATTAAAATAAAATAAACTGAAAAAAGTCACAGTCACATCCATGTGTCCTATATGTTTTATTTTTGATAAAAGTTACAAATTGTAAGGCACACCTGTGCAATAATCGTGCTGTCTAATCAGCATCTTGATATGCCAGACCTGTGAGGTGGATGGATTATCTCGGCAAAGGTGAAGTGCTCACTAACACAGATTTAGACAGATTTGTGAACAATATTTGAGAGAAATAGGCCTTTTGTGTACATAGAAAAAGTCTTAGATCTTTGAGTTCAGCTCATGAAAAATGGGGGCAAAAACAAAAGTGTTGCGTTTATAATTTTGTTCAGTGTATGTAAAGCCTATGTTGATATTTTTATTTATTTATTTTTCAAATTGATGGGCTTATGCAGTTCTTGATAAAATTAAGAACATGTTTACATTTGAATGACAAAAATGTCGGTACTGTGTTGAGTCACCACTTGACGTCTAATGTAACGTTTGTGAACAGAAGCAAAACCAGCTGAGAAGTATAGATATAAGTATAAGATATAAATGAAGGTTTCATGGAAAAGAGTGAGATAGCAAGTTGTGCAAGGTGTGTATTTAGACTCACTGATGAAGTTGGTCTGGCCAGTGTAGATGGTGTACTGAAGCTCATAGGAGGTGACGCTGAATTCATCTTCAGAGGTCCAGTGCACTGTTACGGTGTCATGCGAGGCCGTGCAGAGCTCTTCACGTATAGATGGAGGGTTGGGTGCTGGAAAAGAAGGCAATCGTCGAGACGGGATGTATTGATTCACTTCTGCTGATGTAATTCTGGCCATATCCCGGATACAGCATGTATTCATTAACTTTGCACTACATACACAGAAAGCACCTGTAGAAGATGGTTTCAGTTTTCAGTTTTCTCACTGGTTTTACCTGTCAAATAATCCAGTCCTTCCAGAATTTTCTTTTCTCTGGAGAAATCAAGGGCAAAATTGTCAAAAGCCTCGTTCAGATTGACGTCTGGGATGAGGACCTGGGAGGAGGCGGTGGCCATGGCAACTCTGGGAGGAAAGAGAGGCACTGGCAATTAATTTATAAATGTTTCTATTTACAACAGTCTATTTACAGGCTATAAGACTGTATGTGATTTCACCCACAGTGACAGAAATTATAAACAGCATCTGGCAGCGCTCAAACCCAGAGAAATGTGTGTGGCACATGAAATTCAAATAATACAGAAGACTGTACAGTCAGTAAGGATTCCATGAGAGCAGAATTTCAGTAGTTTCTACCAAAACCACGGAAATTTCAAGGTTCTTGATCAAATTTCTGATGCCACAGCAAAACTCAATAAAACAAAAATGCTACTGATCACACGATTTTATTTATAAATTTATAGTTATAAATAAAATTATATATGAATTAAAAATTAATATATTAATTAAAAAAGAACAAAGATTAATATATACTTAAAAGGGCCGCCCTAATCTGTCTCAGTGGTGCAAATAGAGAGAAACTGTACCTTGGACTCTTTGATCTTGACAGCAATGACCTGTTTCCTCTGGCGAATTATCTCCACCAATTCATCACACTCCTCTACCAGCTTGGCTTCATGCATGGCTGTGTTCACCTGCAGATAAGAGCAAAGAGTTTCATTAAAAAATACAATGGCACTTAATCAGTCCACTGGGATAACTAAGTTACTCCAGCCTCTCTGCTTCAGTTCATGCAAAATCCATGAGAATATCAACATCATGTCCTGTCTGGAGTGATGTGGACCATATCATTACAGAAAGGAGAGACATTTCAGCCTGTAAGTCCATTCCTTCTTCAGATCATCCCTGAATTTAGACAAAATTGTGACATCCCATCAAAGATTCCTGTACCACTCTCTTAGACCCACTTAAGCTGTTAATCAAGCATACACATTCACACTCATGCATTTGAATAGACAATTAATGCACATCCTGCTTTAATAGGGTTCAATCTCATTAAGAAAGAACAGAAGCCAAGGACAGCACTAACCCAATATTTTATTGGATTTCGGCTAAGCAACTTTTGTTGTCAAGCGGTATCCACTCACACAGAAGAAACCCGCTCAATACCAGACAAACCCTATGGATTAATCCTTTTTTTGGAATGTCTATAAAATAAACAGTGAATGTTCTGTTTCACTTTCAAAAACTGTACATTTAACAGTATTTTACTGTAAAATTGAGGCTGACAGCTGTGACATTAGAACTATTTCAGTTTTTCATTCCTTATAGAATAAGAGAACTTACTGTTAACCAATGAACTGTTTTTAAAGTAGCATTTTCACAGTCTTTTACAGTTAAATTTACAACCATTTCTATGGTGTAGGCATCATTATAATCAGAAAAATGCAAACTTGTGCAATCAGGCAAAGTGTGGCATTTTACACAAAGTTGAGCATTTATTACCTTTTTGATGATTTGCTGTCAATCCCATAATGCCCAGCGCAATCCTACCACTCAGCTACCCTAGAGAGTAAAATAAAAAAACGAGCCAGCGGACACAAATGGTTAGTCTGAAGGAAAGCAAACTTCTCTCTCTCGCTCTACCACCATCTCAGAGCGCTCTGGCTCAGTGGACGAGTGCAATGATGGATGACTCCTGCTGTTGATATGTTCCTTATCAGACCTCTTAACACATCATCCTTCCAGGGATTAAATACATTCCCATAGCTTTTCTTGGGACTATAAAAGACTCTTCTGAGGTTGGTATGAATGTGATGAGTGGCACCCACACCCTACTGGTCTGCCCTAAGTCAGCAATGACTCACTTGGCACTTTGGCAGATTCATGCTGACACCTTTTAAGCGTGGTGCTGTGCACAGATGTTTTGTCTATGCATTTAGACTGTCTTGGATTGGATTAATGTTTATTGGACACTTAAAACATGAACAGGTGATTTAGTCTGCACTCTCTTATAAACACTTATGCTGAGTCTTTAAAGGAGTTTAACATGGATTTTATGTAAAAACTTTATATAGTTAAAGCTGATAACTGAAATGTTGTAGTTGTTAAGTGGCAAAATCTAAGGTTGCAAAATAGTCTCAAAGGAGCAAGTCAGGGTATTCAAAACTACTTATTCCATTCAATTTTACTATTAATTAAATTGTGTAAATCTTGAAAAAAAGGCTTAATTTTTTGAGTGTATTTAGTAATATATTTATAAAAATATATAAAGTATTTATACATATAATACTATATATAATTCATTTATTAAATTGTTATTTAATTAAGGAAATATTGTTTTTAGAATTTACAAATTTTTAAGTAAAGGGTCAGTAATAAGGAAAAAAAACATTAAGCTGTTTTCTCTTTTTTTAAATAAAAATACAAAATATTTATTACATATACTTAATTATTCAGTTGTTATTTCATTTAGAAAACACAATTTTAGGTAGAAGTTTTTAGGTAAAAAGTCAATAATAAAGAAAAAAAATACAATAAGAGCAGTGAGTAGTTTTTGTTCTTCTTTTTATAAAAATATATAAAATATTTATATAGAATTATTCAACTGTTATTTTATATAAAAACATTTTTATATAAACTTTTTCAAGTAAAAACTCAATAATAAAGAAAAAAAGTGATTAGTTTATTTCTTGATAATATTGTTGTTTGATTAATATTATTTCATATTATTATTTAGCCAGCATCAGGTCTATTAGACTGCATTTAGACTGCCTAATGCATAGACCTGATATTGCAAAACAGATCCATCCTGTTTTTGAACCTGTTTACATTTACATAAAACAAACCAACTGTGTTTGCATTAATTGCTTGCCAATACAGGCTTATAATAGGCTTATAATAGCACCAGAAAAGTCACAGCTTGGTCATTGCATCACCAATGCAAATAAATGTGCCGGCAATGCACATAGACCTTTATTTTGTAAAACGCACAACACCGTAAAGTCTTTCTCCACACCCAAAGTTGCACAAATATTGTTAAATATTGAGTCCTGAAGGCATATTTTGTATTATTTTGAATATAAGCCACAAGCAACAGAACTGAAAGGAGGCGGTGGCACCGGGAAATGTGCAGAGTTGCTTAAAGTTGAATTCACGCTGCCAGAGGCAGTGACGGGGTGTATGTGTGTGTGTGTGTGCGCGCTCACCTCTCAGCCACATTCCTGGCCGTCTGGAGGAAGCGGGCGTGGTCGTTCTCCTTCAGGCTGTGCTCAGCCTGTGTGACGAGGGCACTCGAGCGCTCCAAACACTGTCTGCAGTTCGCAATCTGCTGGGCCAACTTCCTCAACTTCATCACCTAAACCCACACACATGACTTTTACAATATATTCATATTCTTACACAAGAGATGAATGCTGTGCTATTAATATTATAAATGTTTACATTCTTCAAGATGTTATGAAAAATAATGCACCCTAATGGAGCATTTTATCAAAAACTCATTATCACCCCTCGGCTCATCATCACAGCTAAATGAGCCCTTTGCTCTTTTTGCTTTTTGTGTAATTACAGCTGAGAAACAAAGTGTCGGATTCTGATTTTCAGTTAAGTTAAAAAACACTTTTAAAGACTCATATACTGTAGATGCTGGATTAGCACGAGCCATTAAAGACTTTGCCTTTTGTATTGGATGTCTGTAAAACATTTGTGAGCCAGATCAATTACACAGTCTCAGAGATGTTAACAAGAAAATGTTTGATGCACAAAAAACATTTCCCAATATTATCAATGTTGAAAACAGCTGTGCTGTGCAATATTTTTGTGGAAACCATTTTTTTTTAGGATTCTTTGATTAATAGAAAGTTAAAAAGAATCGCATTTATTTCAAACTGAATTTTTTTTAATAGAATAAAATTGAATGTCTTTACTGTCACTTTTGATCAATTTAATACTTCATTGCTAAATAAAAGTATTAATTTCTTTAAAAAAAAAACACGACCGAGGCCAAACTATTTAATGGCTTTGTGTCCTAAATACATTCCACAAATTATTCAAATGAGATTATACAAAAATAGGCATTACTACATTCCATGCTTAAATATCAGACATATTGGTTTGAATTTACAGAAAAAAAAGAATTTCCAGCAATCTTATATATGCCATTACCTTAATATAAAATACTCATAGCATGAAATAAGATTTTGCTCATACCACCCACAATACCTGACCACAGATTTACTAAGAATTGAGCTTTCCTTAATATAACCCCATGAATATGAGACATTAGCTATGCTTCCTCAATAAGCCAGTAAGTCGGTTAAGCAGGATCTAGCCTGTGCCACAGTGTAATTCAATAGAGGAATGGAACGTCTGACTGGAAGGAATGATTGGAAGCATTCAGATAAATCAAGAAACAAGGAGAGAAAAATGTTGCTCGGTGCCGTAGTGGATTGCATTAGATCAAATCCCAATCTGACCCCATTTCTTAAAGACAGATGTGCTTTGATCAGATGGTTTACTGCTAAAAGGTTTCGGAATTTCAGGACGGCGTTAAAGAAATTAGACTGCCTCAGAAAAATAAATAGAAAATCATTCAAAAACAATCCAGTAACAAATCAGCCTGAACAGCCAAAGCCTCAGATCAAATCTTGCAGACACACTTTGCATATGGGTTTATGATTCCAAATGCTTTCTTAATGCTAGAGATACAGGCACTTTGTGCTGGAGCTGCATTACTGATGTTTGCAAAAGGCCAGACATAATCTCATGTTGCAGGCTGTGCATGTCAACTCAGGGTTGCCATGTGAGAGTACATCACTGAAGGCCTTACGCAGACACTTCTGATGGACATTACTGCATTTGTCTGGGTCTCTCACATCACATTACCCAAAAACAGAGAACCACAGGCCTGTCTCGCGGCTCAAATCCCCACTTGATAAGAGTGTGAGTTCAGGCTGTCAAGTTAAAGTGCCTGTGCGCTGCACACTCGCTCTCAAACACAAAATGCTACACACACGCTGCAGACTGACGAACTGGAGCAGAAAATCTGACTCTTCAGTTCTGGTAATGTTTGAAGAGTGTCAAAATATAAAACATGGAACAATATATGATCGTTCTTTGTACAATTGACAGCTCGGATCCTACAATCTGATTGGATCATCCATGTTCAAAGCTGTTGCAAAAGTTGATGCATTACTTGACTACTGTAAACTGCTTACATTTGAAGTCATATTTAAAATTGTTACATTTATTACTCATTAAAAAGAAAATTTCATTTGAAATTTCATACTCATTTGAAAGAAATCTCTTATGCTCACTCAGGCTACATTTATTTGAATAAGAATACAGTAGAAATATGCTGATTTGCTGCTCAAGATTTTTTTTTTTGTTATTATCAGTTGAAAACAGTTGTGCTGCTTAATATTTTTGTGGAAACTGTGACAATGTTTTTCAGGATTCTTTGATGAAAGTTTAAAGTTCAGCATTTATTTGAAATAGAAATGTTTATAACATCGTAAATGTCTTTACTGTCACTTTTGATCGACTGAATGTATCCTTGTTGAATACAAATATTATTTTGATTATTATTTTTTTTATATCATACGGAAACTGTACCTTTGAATGGTACTGCAATAAAAAATTAATAAAATAAATTAAAATAATTACATTTAATTATATATTAAATATTGGTATATTTTATTATTATTGCCAGTACAGTACATGTCCAGGACAAAACACCCCTTATCCACAATAAAATCACTATTACGCTATTAGTCTCTAGTTGTTTAGTTCCCCTTCTTATCAAGGCCCTGTTTCTGTTAGACGAGGGAAGCTTGTTAAATGAAGCCACATGGCCAAAGTTCGATTCAACCAGCCAAGCTTCCTGTTATATTTTCAACAACCTTGTTCAAGTAATATCTCTACACTTCACTGCACCCTCACTCGACACCGACCACCACACTTTGATCTGACAACATCTCTAAAGCCACATTTGACATCCTCACATCCACATTATTACTCATCTGCACCAGCTTAACCTCAAAGTTCGCTCAGAAGAGATTAAATAGGGGAGTTTTTAATTCACAAAGGGAAAATATGCTGTGATTTGCCCAGCTATTTCTCCATCTTCTCCAATCTCTCTGCTCAGCGTAGGGTCCAACAGACTCCTTCTTCAGATCATCCCTGAATTTAGACAAAATTGTGACATCCCATCAAAGATTCCTGTACCACTCTCTTAGACCCACTTAAGCTGTTAATCAAGCATACACATTCACACTCATGCATCTGAATAGACAATTAATGCACATCCTGCTTCTCTTATAAACACTTATGCTGAGTCTTTAAAGGAGTTTAACATGGATTTTATGTAAAAACTTTATATAGTTAAAGCTGATAACTGAAATGTTGTAGTTGTTAAGTGGCAAAATCTAAGGTTGCAAAATAGTCTCAAAGGAGCAAGTCAGGGTATTCAAAACGACATTTACAATGCATAAATGTAATGCAATGTAGATGCAGTTTGTAGCTTGCTCCATAGGGAAAATTTTGCAATGTAACTTAGTGCCTTTGCGACGCTGTGCAATGTAAGCCACATAATAAACTAGACTTGCATTTCCTGAAGGAAAACCAGTGCTTGAAATGCAGAAAAAGAATAGAATTGAAGTATTATTATAGTTCAAAAAGTCATACATCCGAATATGGACAAAGAAAGCTAAAGATGATGAGATGGATATTTATTGGACACTTAAAACATGAACAGGTGATTTAGTCTGCACTCTCTTATAAACACTTATGCTGAGTCTTTAAAGGAGTTTAACATGGATTTTATGTAAAAACTTTATATAGTTAAAGCTGATAACTGAAATGTTGTAGTTGTTAAGTGGCAAAATCTAAGGTTGCAAAATAGTCTCAAAGGAGCAAGTCAGGGTATTCAAAACTACATTTACAATGCATAAATGTAATGCAATGTAGATGCAGTTTGTAGTTTGCTCCATAGGGAAAATTTTGCAATGTAACTTAGTGCCTTTGCGACGCTGTGCTATGTAAGCCACATAATAAACTAGACTTGCATTTCCTGAAGGAAAACCAGTGCTTGAAATGCAGAAAAAGAATAGAATTGAAGTATTATTATAGTTCAAAAAGTCATACATCCGAATATGGACAAAGAAAGCTAAAGATGATGAGATGGATATTAATACACTATACTGAGGGAAAAGAAGAAAGACTAGAAACATCCAGGCCGGTTTGTTGATGCAAGTTGGAGCTGGACCGAGTTTGGACACCCCTGTTCTAGATACAATTTTTATTATTTAAATACAAGAAATGCTATATATATATATGAAGAGTTCATTTGCAAAAACCGATAAACGCCACTTTAAAAAAAAGAGCTGATTGCCGTGCATTATTCTCCACATATAGCGCGATCTGAACCCTAAACACGTTTTGTCAAAAAAGCCGGTTTTGTCCACTTTCAAGGCATCACGAGTTCACGTTTTACTGCAGAAGCCGACAAGTGCCCTTGTTGTTTTTGAACAGAAGCCGATAAGTCCATTTTAGCGAATCAGCGCGCTGTATTCAGGTCAGGTGACAAGGCTACTTTCACTTTGAAAAGACGTGCTAGCTGAGAGGAGTTTCGTCAAAGCTGACTAAAAGTGATCGAGGATGGATAATTTCGACGAACTTGTTGAACCTGTGATATTTTCTTCAGGGCGAAAAAGGATAATAAAAGCTGAAACATTTTCACGAAACCTTGCAAAAGCAGCGCGTTACAATGATGAGGGAAAAGCTCCATGTATAACATCCATACAGTTTATGATCACAACAACAACAACAACGTTTGTCAGGCATCTACATTGTCATCTGAGGAGATTACAAAGATTAAACAAGTGTTTTTTTTTTACTCTAAAACATGAAATGTGGAGTTATCTGCTTTTGCTATAAAACAAACTTTTAATATATAAAAAAAAGCATACTTTCAATTAACTTTAATTTTGTAAAGTACCTGCATTTGTTTAAGTTATTATTACTTAATCAAAACAACCCAACTGCAGTTTGATTGATATTACTTGGAATGCGCAATAAAAAAAAAGTGATTTCTGAAAAAAAAATTAAAATGGAGTTATCGATTTTTGCAAATGAACTCTTCATATACACACACATACATATATAGTTACCATATATATATATATACATATATATATATATTTAGTTTAAAGTGTTAAAAATATTTAATGCAATTAACGCAGGGGCGGAGCTAGTGTTGACCACCCCACTCACAACTGTTGCTTTTGTCTCTTTTCTTGACAAGAATTGCTTTTTCAAAAACAGATGCAAACTTCTTTACGACATCAAATGAGAGACTTTTG
>NW_015639782.1:178399-189405 GCF_001515625.1 Sinocyclocheilus rhinocerous | reverse complement strand
TATATATATATATATATATATATATAATGTTGTACTTAAGTATATACTATATACTTACTATTATTATAATATATAATATAAATTATTTAATATTATTATATAATATATATTTTAAGTTTAAAAAAACAACGATAGACATGTCCCAGGAAAGAACACTGTCAGGGCGTGCTGGCCTCAAACGCCTAACCCCATGCATAAACGAAGAGACAATTGGCACACCCATGGGGCATTCCCAATGCGTCATAGCTATGCAGAGTTGAATTAACCTATGAAAGAGAACTGTGATAGATACTAAGAAGACAAAATACTGACTAAGAAAACTGTTAGCACAGGTTCTGTGGAAAAAAACATGTATATTTTTTGCACATTTAATGGAAAGAGACTCAAAAATGTCTGCACACACTTCAGCAATTTATTTTTCAGATTAAGCCCATATGCTAGTGTGTGCTGCATGTAATGACTGCGACAGATCTTGACAGCAATGACCTGTTTCCTCTGGCGAATTATCTCCACCAATTCATCACACTCCTCTACCAGCTTGGCTTCATGCATGGCTGTGTTCACCTGCAGATAAGAGCAAAGAGTTTCATTAAAAAATACAATGGCACTTAATCAGTCCACTGGGATAACTAAGTTACTCCAGCCTCTCTGCTTCAGTTCATGCAAAATCCATGAGAATATCAACATCATGTCCTGTCTGGAGTGATGTGGACCATATCATTACAGAAAGGAGAGACATTTCAGCCTGTAAGTCCATTCCTTCTTCAGATCATCCCTGAATTTAGACATTAAGCCCATATGCTAGTGTGTGCTGCATGTAATGACTGCGACAAGACTCATTATTGACAAGGCTCATCAGTTCCTGACCTTTATCTCTTCATGTTGCCACATCTTTAATCTACTAATCCACAGGACGGGAAAGACACTGGATGCTATAAAAAGGTTGTTAATGAGCTCCAGCGGTTCACTTTGGGTACATAAACAATCTAAGTGCTGTTGAACACATGCCACTGAGCAGAGGTCTGTTTTTGAGGCAGCTCTGATTATTGTGTATCTTGCCTGTATGCTGACAGATGGGGCAGGTCTGAGTGCTCTAAGTGCACGGCTGTACAAGACGCTCCTATGGGGCCTGCCTCGTCGCCGGAGAGTCCGAGTGGCCCAGTTAAAAATGGATGAAGGAGAGGCATATGCATAACAGCATGGCAGCCCTCACCACATTGCTGCACACATGTCCACTCGGTGCAACAGCAACACAACAAAGCGGCCCTTTGCACCGCAGGGCTAATAACCCACAGCGGCCCAGAGAGGGAACCTGGAATGTCAAAGAGGCAGTGATGGACTCCAGGCTTCAAATCACCAAAGGTAAAAAACAGAAAACTGAAAGTGCAAAGTTCCCCAGACACCTACGGTCCCTTGACAGCATCACTCGTGAGTTATTTAAACACAGGCTCTCTCAGGATATTTCCTTCACTGTTAGCAGTGACGCTTTTGTCTAATGGAATCTATGGAAAACTTTGGTATGGACACTATTTTTCACATAACGCTTACAAAGACCCCTGTAAACATCTCTGCAGATGTTCCTCTGAAGCTACACGAATGCCGAAGGGTCTATTTGTTAAGAGTTTGCATCTGCTATACATCGCATTCATTCATTGTCGAATGCTAGAATGATATTCAAGCAGATGTTTCACAACAGAGCGTGTGAATCTGCTTTGAGACGTTTATCAGATATTTGCAAATGTGACCCTTAAAATAGAAAGCGATGCATTCCAGATAATGCACTTATTGACCAACATCTTAATGGGTCATACCCAGCTATATAGTATGGAGGAAAGAGAATATTAATGATATGAGTTCAAGTTTTACACACGTTTTAACATCTCAGTGTTCTCAGTGTGTTTGCGTGACACACTAACAACTGACAATGGTTTATAAAGCTAAATATGCTGCTTAACTTGAATGAATCACATGAAAACCCAGACTAATCCAGCCTAACTCCCATATATGGGCTGTCCTGAAAAATGATTGACAGGCTGAAAGCACCTCAAAAAGTCTTCTGATTGGCTAATCTGGTCATTAGAGCACATTCACGTTCTAGCGATAACATCTGAGGCATAATGTTAAGTACCACAGAAGATCATTTTGATTCTTCCCCTTTTTTGGATCTCAATTTGGCCAAAATAATGCACTTACAATGGAGACACATCATGCCAGCAATACAGAGGGTTTAAAGAGAGCCATAAACAAATTTTGCCTCACTTGTATGACTTCTTTCTCCCGTGGAACACAAAAGAAGATATTTTGAAGAATGTTAAATTTTTTTTTCCATTTAATAAAAGTCAATGGGGAAAATCAAAACAGAACAAATAAAATAAAATAAAATAAAATTACACTGAAGACAGAAAGTCATGCAGGTTTGGAGGTTTGGAACAACTGTCTGTAAATAGACGTTCAATGACTGATAAGCTGTTCGGTGAACATTCTTACAACAGTCAGTCTTGAATAATTGATCTAGATTTTAATAATAAAGGAGAAAATGGCATGGAATGCAGTTAAACATTTATTTTGGATTGGTTTAACCATTTTTAAATCACCTTGAGAGAGTTCAACTCAATATAATATACGTAGCTGGGGATTTACTGCGGAAAGCTGTTTTTAAATGCTTTAAAATGAATGGCCTTCACCACACTAACTCACTAGGCTGAGAAGTGAGCTACATTCTTTGAGTGCTCAAAGCAGCTGGGATAAAGGAGGAGTGACTACAGTGTTGGACGAGAGAGGACCAGGCCTGGATTTTATTTTGTGTTTTAGTTTCGTTTGTGCGCGACAGTCGTCCGCGAGGGGCTGTCGCGCTATTTTGTGTTTATTTTATCATTAAAGTTTCGTTGAAAGTTCGCCGGTTCCCGCCTCCTTCTTCCCGTGACTACGAACTTTGTTACACTCACCAAGGCTGTATTTTTTGCCCAGTAATACAGTAATATTGTAATATTTTATTACAATTTAAAATGTCTGCTTTCTATTTTAATATTTTCAAATGCAGCAAAGCAGCTGGTGGTATGCAGAAGTTTTTTTATGTGCGGTTCAGCTGAGGTTAGAGACGTGCTACGCATGCAATCCCCACCGGGTTCAACAAGACTGATTCAGCTAATGAGTAACAATGCCTTGTCACCTGCTTTCTTTTCTCAAACAGCAAGGACAACCATCCTGACAGAGTCATTAAAAAGGACGATATGAATTTCCCTTGTGCCTGATGTCTTACTGCTGATCTTGAGTCATATTTGGAGTAACAACTCGCTCAGCTGATGTTCAAGGTGACATCAAGCAAAGGACTAAATATATCCCTGGTGCCTTGTTTGTCGTGCTTTTAATAAGCTCTGATTTAAAGATAAAGGCTCAGCATCATTACTCCAGTCTTCAGTGTCACATGATCCTTCAGAAATCATTCTAATATGCTGATTTGCTGCTGACGAAATATTGCTTGTTTTTATCAATGTTGAAAACAGTCATACTGCTTAATATTTTTGTGATCAGTGAACACTTTTAATTTTTTTATTTAATTTTTTGATGAATAGAAAGTCCTAAAGAAAAATACACACACACACACACACACATATAGAGAGAGAGAGAGAAAGAGAGAGGGATAGACAGACAGACAGACAGAAATACAGATAGATAGATAGATAGATGTAAATCTTACTTTGTAGGAAATAAAGTGTGTGAACGCTTTGATTTACCACTGATTTCTGCAAAAATTGGTCATTAAAATCAACAATGGAAAAACACACTTCACTTAACAAATAATGTTTTCATGTTGTTATTGTGCAAACCATGTAAAAATTCTAGGGGGAAAAGCAAGTAATTTAATAACAACCGTGAAACTGACCCTATGTTAGCATATTCCAGAGATTTTTGTAAGTTTTAAACTGACTCTATGACTCTTCTTGACATCACTGAGCATTCACTGCTGAACTTTACCCATTTATAGACAATTTGTCTTACTGTGTGGACTGATGACTAATGTGTAGAGATATTTCTGCTTTAAGTAAGTCAACAATGGTTAATCTTCAGCATTCAGACTTCAGCATTCAGCATTCTTTTGTACGAGGTATGGTTCACATCAGGCAAGACTTCTTGTGAATAGCAAACTCCATTTTTTTTTACCCTGATCAGCACTTTCAATCTTGTCTCATTAATTAGATTCTACATTAGTTTTAGCTAAGATATTACCTCAGGGATTCACATACATTTTTCACTTTTCATGTAAATGTATCTTAGTGTGTATAATACTTGCTTAAGCAGATTGTGTGTTTCTGTTGAGATCTGGTTAAAGATTAGATAAAATATATACAGGAAACCAGGTTAACTTAAGTTACTTTTAATGATAAACCACAGTGGAATATTAACAAATGGGAGAAAAAAAGCAAGAAAAACAGAAAATAGTATCAAATACAACTGAATAATTTTCTGCTTGAACAAGCATCTCTATTAAACTGTGTAGTAGGAAATCTTTATGATTCAGACACCTTCGATGATCCCTATTTAAGGGTCTTTCTATTATACTGACCATGAGTGAATGTATGCATAGTGCTAGTCTCTTTTATTCACAAGAAAAGCATTTACCAATCTGCATTCATATTGATACTATAGCCTTTGGCTCAGCATAAAATGAATGTCAATGTAGAACTCAAGCCAATACAAGCCATGCAAAAGCTGCACACTGGACTGTGAATTAAAAAAAAAACATTCATTGGCACTTGAGGAAGATAGACACACAATTCAAAAAACATTCATGCACACATCCATATAAATGCAAAAATCATATGCAAATTAGAAATATCAAATATACATCATTCTTTACACTTTGTAATTGCATCCCTGGAATAGCCTTGAACCTCTAACAAGCATTTGTAGCTTCCTTCTGTTTCACTAAAAATAAAATGCAAACTAATTTGTTTGAGGAAAATATCTGAACATGGATTTGAAAGTCTATAAGAGGGAGTTTGATGATGATGGTTATGTGAAGGATGAAGAATATAATGATACATTTGCTTGGACTCACCTCCACCTGTTGACAAATCTGGATGAGTTTGGCCATCTGGTTCTCCAGCTCACTGTTCCTCTTCACCAGATTGGTTAAGTTATTCTCCAAGGTTTGCTGTTGGAATGGCAGAGACATGGCATTTAGACAGAATGAATCACTCTAATTCTGCCTGACATAGACAAGCTTTTTCCATTCATCCCATCAAGATATTATATACACAAAACCATTTTTTAAAGAAATTAACCCTTTTATTCAGCAAGGAAGCATTCAATTGATCAAAAGTAACAATACAGATTTTTGGGGGGCACCAAATCAGCATATTAGAATGATTTCTGTAGGAAAATGTGACATTGAAGTCTGGAGTAACGGCATCATAATTACATTTTCAAATATATTAAAATAGAAAACAGCTGTTTTCAACTGTAATAATATATTTATTTTGATCAAATAAATCAACGGAAGTGTACAACCCAATTAGAATATATGAATTTTGTGCCATTAAAATGATTAAAAACAGCATATAGGTTTGGAACAATTATTTTTGGTTGAACTACCCCTTTAATATAAATATACTCGAAAAAAAAAAGGCTTCTACATTTGGAATTTAAAACTATAACATAATACATCTGCTTTCAAGGGACTAAAACTGTGTTTTGTGACGGCAGCAGATTCTTTTTCCCACTGATCCTGATCTGTTTTTTTTTCATGAATTAAGGAAAAACACTGTGCGGATGATAATGTTAGTGTAGGTGCACATGGATGAATGATACAGAGTCCACAGAGATCCCACAAAGATGGATTAGATTCAAAACAAGCAACTAACAGCAAATTAGTTCCACATCACAACCTCTAATCGTCACTAACGAGAAACTGTGTGCGCTGGGCTGAGACTTTCACACTGGGGGGGAGGGTGTCCTAATTCATGAGCTCTAGTGTACACTTTGCAGAAACAGGTTTGTAGCAGTTAACTGTGTAATTAGTTAAGAGTCGCACATGCTTCATTAAAACACAAGTTTGA
The DNA here is from genome assembly GCF_001515625.1 of Sinocyclocheilus rhinocerous. Taxonomy (NCBI): domain Eukaryota; kingdom Metazoa; phylum Chordata; class Actinopteri; order Cypriniformes; family Cyprinidae; genus Sinocyclocheilus; species Sinocyclocheilus rhinocerous. Next base: position 183,346 of record NW_015639782.1, on the reverse strand, counting down.
AAGATAAAGAGGGAAATCGTAGCGACAACTTAAAGAGAGCCGTCCCATCATGCTACATGAGCAGCTGTACGAAGTGATGACCCACACAGCGGGAGAAAGGAGAGAAAGACATGAACGAGATGAACAGCTGATATTAATGACATGAGAGGAAACAAAAAAGCAGCCCGAGTGGACTGAAAAGCAGGAACGATGGGAACAACAACATCGGCATTCAAAAGCGAGAACAGAGCCTTTATGTTCTCTTGTTTTGTGTTGTTGGCTATTCATGCATATGTGATACAGCCTGACCCTGTCCACCTGCACGTCCCGCACGCCCCGTCTATGGCCTGAAACGCTGTCTTGCACACATCCAGTACATAGATTGTAAAAGGCAGACAGTGACTCACCGCGGCGCTTGTCTTTGATGCCTCCATAACCGCTTCAGAAACTCTGGCAGGGCTCACTTGAAAAGCCTATGAACACACACACATACACACAGCCTTACTGGTCTGGCCCACTGATGGACGGAAGTATTATTGCCCCTGCTCTGTCCGACGACTGGTTTTCAGCCTCTCGCGTGCTTTATCTCTCCTGCTCTGCCGGGTAAATGGGCTGGAAGCACCTCGGAGCAGGTGAGGGTGTCTATGTCAGACTGCTTATTCTCTGTGCGCTGATAGCTTGCTTTACTCGGGGGCTTGTTGCGTCAGGCAGTCGCAAGTCGATTGTTTGGTGTGTCAGCATTTTAAAATTCAAGCTCACCCAGCAAGGACAGATGGGGGTCATTAATTAAAGACTGAACAGTCAAGGATGATTTATACATCAAAACCAAGTATCACCTACCAGGAGACAGAAGACAAGCTGCCGGGGGTGAACGAGCTTGGAGCCCAATTGAGTGAGGGAGAGAGAGAGAGAGAGAAAGAGAGAGTGTGACTGATAGTGAGAGGAAGGAAGGAAGGAAGGCAATGAAAGGAATGACAGAAGGAAGGAAAGTATAAAATAAAGAAACAAGGAAGGAAAGATATTAATGAATGAAAAAAGAAAGAAACAGATGGAAGGAAGGAAAAAAAGTGAGAAATAAGAGGAAATGTAATGAAGGAAGGAACAAGGAAGGAAAGAGAAGTAAATGAAAGAAAGAAACAGAAGGAAGGAAGGAAAGAAAGAAAGAAAAAGAAAGAAAGAATAAAAGTGAGAAATAAGAAGAAAAGTAATGAAGGAAGGAAGGCAGGATGGAAGGAAGGAAGGAAGGAAGTAAGGAAAAAAGTGAGAAATAAGAGGAAATGTAATGAAGGAAGGAACAATGAAGGAAAGAGAAGTAAATGAAAGAAAGAAACAGAAGGAAGGAAAGATAAAAGTAAATGAAAGAAAGAAACAGAAGGAAGAAACAATTAATGAAAGCAAGTAAGAAAAGAAGGACATGAAGGGTAAGAGTCAATGAAAGACAGAAAGACAGAAAGAAAGAAAGAGAAAAAGAAAGAAAGAAATGAGGACAGAAGGAAGGAAGCAAGTTAGGAAGGAAGGAAGGATGGAAGGAACGGTGAAAAGAGCATCTGAAGTAATGAAAGAAGAAAATAAGAAAGAAAGAAAAGGAACAAACAAACAGAAGTATGGGAAAGAAAAAGAAAGGTAGAAGGTAGCAAGGGAAAAAAGAATAATAACAGAAAAACAAAGGAATCGACAATAGAAAAAAAGAGGAAAAAAGGAAAGGAAAGGAAAGGAAAGGAAAGGAGGGATGGTGAAAGAGAGAGAGCGGAGTGGCCTCAGGACAGCAGACCTGGTGCGGTTTGGGCTGAACAAGTCTGATAATACACACTCATTAAAGCACACACTAGACTTCAAAGACACAGACACAGCCATGCAAGAGGAAGAGCAGAGAGAGAGAGACTGAAGACAGAGACAGAAACACACATAAATCTGCTTATCTAATATGAAAGAAACACGGTGCTGCAGTACACAACTGACACTGTGGCATGAGTGAGTGAGAGTGAATGATACGAAGGACTAACAATCTAGGCTGTGTTTTGGGTGAATTTACTATGGTTGAATTACATCTACATATACTGCAAACGATTCACAAAAAGAATCAAATAACAGCTTGAATGTATCAAATGAATCAAACTCGGTTGGAAAGCTCTAATCCAAATGATTCAGTTTGACTAGACCTTGTTATCAGATAAGAGATTATCCCAGATACAGAGGGAAGGCGAGATGTACAAGATATTTGTTGAGTTGCTGTTTGATGCTCACACTGTAGGCGTTACACGCTTTAACAGGCGTGCGCCGCGTCCATTAAGTTCTGGGTCAGAGCTACAACAACAACAAATCCTGAAAAAGAATTCCATCCTGAGGCGAGAAAACAGACTTCAAAGTGGGTGTGTTTAATTATTCTGTGATCCTCTCCTCTTGTGTTTTTTTAGGGAACACAATGCGGAAACACAGCAACCACACTAACAACGGGCGGTTGAGTGCGTGCATGTGTCAGCAACCAGAGCCTGCTGGGAAATGTCGCTTGCAACGGATAATATTCCAAACCAGCACTCTCCAGAGACTCGCAAACTCGGTCTAATGAGAAGCCACTGCTGTTTCTTACCAGCCTCCGCTCTTCTAATTAATTAGACAGAGTCATTTAATTCTGTCTACATTACCCTTGTTTGAGGCTTGTCTGGGGAGTGCCATTAAGCTTTTAACACAGTGGAATACACCCCCTTCTCTTCATCAAAAATAAAAAAAATCAATCCCATAATGCTGTGTTTAAAGCTTTGACCCCATCAAACCATCTAGCATGCCTATACTCAGGGTGCGAACTACGGGGGAGCTAGGGGGAGCTCGGCTCCCCTTAATAAGACATGGGCTCCCCTGAAAACGGGATTTGTGAAATTTTGGGGGGTCTCAAAAAATATTGACAATATTTTATTTTGACGTGCAATTTCAGTTTTGTGTAATGTGATCATCGTGGATTATTATGTGTAAAATTGCAAAAATATCATTCATTCATGCATGACGGCAATTTAAACCTAATTCACTTCAATAAAGATAACATGCTATTCTTGTCATGAGCATCAAGGTGTGGGGGCGCTGCGGTGCAAATTCCACTCATGTTTAGTACGTTAACTCAAAGATTCGTAGAAAAAAAATAAACGCTGGACTCGGTGGTCGATTTTGTGTTAAGGTAAGGCATGTTATTCGCAAGTATGTGTTGTGGCTGGGTTGTTATAGGTCTGCCTGACTCTCGATGTCTTAGGCCTAATTGAACGGAGGAATTATGGTATTCTTCTGTAGCCTGACGACGAGTAACTTTAACCGTTGTTCATGTGAACTCAAAGACAGCCCGATGCTTTGTTTATAGACTATTTGTGAGTGGCTGTTTGTTGTTTCACCTATCAATTCGTGTCGATAAAGTATAATAGGGTAAATCCTGTATAGTGATTTATCCTATATAGTGCTATATAGTGCTTGCATAAAGCAAGTAGTGCATACACTTGTAGCTGTTATGTATCTTTATAAAGCTATGTAACATTATGTAACATTATAAAGCTTGGAAGAGCCAGGACATTTTTAATATGACATCGATTGTATTTGTCTGAAAGAAGAAAGTCACATACACCTAAGATGGCTTGAGGGTGAGCATATCATGGGGAAATTTTCATTTTTGAGTGAACTATCCCTTTAAGTCCTTTCAACTGAGATGCTGAAGGAAAAAATAGGGAACAAATAAGTCTTATTGCATAAGTTGTAGTTGCGTAGTTGTGTTCCTAGTAGAGTATTATATATTTTGAGAGTGATTATCTGGTATAAGGGAATTGCGTGGGCTGCGGTGCAGAATTTAATATATTTAATAGCTGACCTTATAATCTGTTACAGTTGAACAGAGGTGTTGCACAATCACTGGTCCTTTTAAATCATATTTTTCACAGTTTATTCCTGATTTTTACATCGTTGTCATGTAGAGATTAGAGTTTAAATCTTGTTATGTTATAGTTATTCATCACATTACATGCCTCATGTGGTTGTGTCATTGAAATCATAACTGTTAAATGTATTTCACAAATGAATGTTCGCCTAGAATCAGTTTTTTTTTTCTAATCTGGATGTGAACTGTTAAATAAAACTAGTCAAAGGTCAGATTTTGCCATTAGCGCTCATAAGACACACACAGGCATGCAAAATTGCGCCTAGTAAAATTCAAGTGGCTGTTTGTAGCAGCCCATAAAAAGACACTTGGCCATTAGCACCAAATTATGCAGCAAGAGAGTGCTGGGCGACGCGGCCCCTCCTCTCCATTCCAGTGGACCGTCTGAGGCCAGTAGAACAGGAAACGCATTAAGGAAACCAAAGCTAAATCCTGCTGTTTGTGCACGTTTTTCTCTGGCTCTCTTAGAATATACATAGCACATCTATGTTAAGTCATTAGAGTAAAGTCTGCCTGGGACCCTAGGACCTGATGGGAGCCTTTCTTGAGGTTTTACAACATCTGGGGGTCTCATTTCCTCAAATGTGCACATAAACAGTCCGAGCAGTTGGCTTTCAAGTGGCTTAAGTGATGACATCACTGTCAGGCTATAAAACAGTGATTCAGAGCGTAGGAGGGATTGTCGTGGGATTTTGTCATATCAAGTTTGACGTTGGTTAGATGTTATTTTGTCAGTTTAAAGATGATCATCTGCACTTCCATGATCAAGCAAATGGTTTCATCTCATCATTTTCTGCTCATCAGATGTGGGAACAACTCTGTGACACCAGATTTTAATTTTGTTGCATAGTCAAATTAAAGTGATTACAAATGGACAAATCTGGCCTGGTTAGATCAACTTAAAGATGATATTTAAAGAAAATATTATATAATGATTTAAATTTAGTATAAATGTGTGTGTGCGTGTGTTTATATATATATATATATATATATGTGTGTGTGTGTGTCAAAGATGTTAAGATGTCCGCATCAAAAGAAATTTACAAAAGTGATTTTATGTC
>NW_015639782.1:161943-177981 GCF_001515625.1 Sinocyclocheilus rhinocerous | reverse complement strand
GAATGCTCGAAATTGAACAGGAGAATGCACGTTTTAAACCGCTTATTGTACAGGTAGGTAAATTAATCGCCGTTCTAATCTAATGCGCTGCTGCACTGTAACGCACACACGCGCAGATCGCGCGCACACAGAATCATTCACATAAATGCAGGGTGCGAACTACGGGGGGCTAGGGGGAGCTCGGCTCCCCTTAATAAGACATGGGCTCCCCTGAAAACGTGATTTGTGAAATTTTGGGGGGTCTCAAAATATTGACAATGTGTTATTTTGACGTGCAATTTCAGTTTTGTGTAATGTGATCATCGTGGATTATTATGTGTAAAATTGCAAAAATATCATTCATTCATGCATGACGGCGATTTAAACCTAATTCACTTCAATAAAGATAACTATACATGCTATTCTTGTCATGAGCATCAAGGTGTGGGGGCGCTGCGGTGCAAATTCCACTCATGTTTAGTACATGTTAACTCAAAGATTCGTAGAAAAAATATAAACGCTGGACTCTGTGGTCGATTCTGTGTTAAGGTAAGGCATTTTATTTGCAATTATGTGTTGTGGCTGGGTTGTTATAGGTCTGCGTGACTCTCGATGTCTTAGGCCTAATTGAACGGAGGAATTATGGTATTCTTCTGTAGCCTGACGACGAACTTTAACCGTTGTTCATGTGAACTCAAAGACAGCCTGATGCTTTGTTTATAGACTATTTGTGGGTGGCTGTTTGTTGTTTCACCTATCAATTCGTGTCGATAAAGTATATTAGGGTAAATCCTGTATAGTGATTTATCCTATATAGTGCTTGCATACAGCAAGTAGTGCATACACTTGTAGCTGTTATGTATCTTTGTAAGTCATTGTAAGCCCTCTTTTGAGGCACGCGCAAGTGCACGAACACCCCCCCCGTTATAAAAATAAAACAAGTGGGCTCCCCCAAAGTCCACGGTATAGTTCGAACACTGCCTATACTTCTAATACAAATAAAAATGTACTGTCGAGGTTAGACAGTGCAGGTGTTTTTTTTTTCTCCTTGAGAACACCTTATCCATATGGAAGATTATTTCTGGCACAATACATTTAAAAAAAAAAAAGGTAATCGCAAAGTTAACATCTCACAATTCTGACTTTTTTTCTTATAATTTTGAGTTAACATTACGCAATTCTGACTTTTTTCCCCTCGTAAATCTGAGTTCACATCTCACAATTGTGATTTTTCATAATCCTGAGTTTATGTTTCGCAATTCTGACTGTTTTAATAATTCTGAGTTAAAATCACACAATTCTGACTTTTTTTCAGACAATTTTGAGAACACCTAACAATTCAGACTTTTTTCTCGTAATCCTGAGCTAACATCTCGCAATTCTGACTTCTCATAATCCTGAGTTAATATCCCGCAATTCTGACTTTCTTCATAATTCTGAGATAATGTCTCTCAATTCTGATTTTTTTCTTGTAATCCTGAGTTAACATCTCGTAATTCTGACTTTTTTCATAATTCTGAGTTAACATCTCTCAATTCTGACTTTTTTCATAATTCTGATTTAATATCCCGCAATTCTGACTTTCTTCATAATTTCTGAGTAACGTCTCTCAATTCAGATTTTTTTCTTGTAATCCTGAGTTAACATCTCGCAATTCTGACTTTTTTCATAATTCTGAGTTAACATCTCTCAATTGTATTTTTTTCTTGTAATTCTGAGTAGCATCTCACAATTCTGATTTTTTTCATAATTCTGAGTTCACATCTCTCATTTTGTTTTTTTCCCTTGTAATCCTGAGTTAACATCTCGCAATTCTGACTTTTTTCATAATTCTGAGTTCACATCTCTCAATTTTGTTTTTTTCCCTTGTAATCCTGAGTTAACATCTCTCAATTCTGACTTTTTTCTTGTAATCCCGAGTTAACATCTCGTAATTCTGACTTTTTTCATAATTCTGAGTTCACGTCTCACAGTTCTGACTTTTTTTCATAATTCTGAGTTAACATTTCTCAATTCTGATTTTCTTGTAATCCTGAGTTAACATCTTCATAATTCTGACTTTTTTCATAATTCTGAGTTAACATCTCTCAATTCTGGCTTTTTTCTTGTAATCCTGAGTTAACATCTTCATAATTCAGATTTTTTCATAATTTTGAGTTCACGTTTCGCAATTCTGACTTTTTTCCCGTAATTACGAGTTAACATCTTGCAATTCTGACTTTTTTTCTTGTAATTCTGAGTAGCATCTCACAATTCTGACTTTTTCTTGTAATTTGAAGTTAACATCTTGCAGTTCTGACTTGTTTTTCTCAGAAATACAAATTCATATCTCACAATTGCAAGTTTTCAACTAGTAATTGTGAGTTTACGTCTCACAATTCTCACTTTTTTTCATGCAATTTTGAGTTTACATCTCGCAATTCAGCTTTTCTCAGCAAAAAGTCTGAATTGTGAGATATAAACTCAAAATTGTGAGATAAGTCGCAATTACCTTTCTTTTTTTTATTCCACGGCTGAAATAAGCTTCCATACTTCCCTGACATCACATTCTCTACCCATCTACGTATTCCACCAGGAACAGATCATCAGCCTGAAGACCACAGAGAGGAAGACATGAGACTCCACCGACTAACCGGCTTGAAGGTTAAAGGGACGAGTGTCAGAGGAATTTGCTTGCTCTCATGGGGAAGACGAATCCCTTGAGGGAAAATGTGCTTCATGCAAAACAACTTAAAAGGAATGTGTTTGAGTTAATTAACCCACCGAGGACATTAAAAGGAACGAATTTGCTAAGTTAGACAATAATTAATTTTAATCAAACGCAGAGCTTCTTTGAGCAACACAGAGGCGCCTCCGCTTGTCAGAGTCTGAGGGAACAGGGACACTTCAGCTTCTACCAACAGACATTAGTGAGGTTACTTAATCATATTTAATTTAATTATTAATAAAATGTAAGAATTTGATATGAAAGATGACATGCATTTAAAAAGGTTAGGGGGAAATGCTCTTTTTATAGGCAAAAAAAAAAAAGACCTGGAAATCAATTCAAATACATTTTTATATGCAGTAACTTTAGTCATATAAAATGTAATTTTCCAGCAACAAAATTGTGGCCAATGAAAATGCTGAGTGGCTAGTAATTTTGCAAAACCACTAGCCACAGTGGCTGGTGAGCAAAAGCGTTAATGTCAAGCCCGGTATACAGTGAATACTTGTATTTATACTTGTATTACAGTAAAAAATGTGGTGTACGGTGGTGGGGGTGCTTGACATGTGTCAAACACTAGAAAGGGGTGCACCCTGCAAAAAGTTTGGGAACCACTGCTCTAGACTTAGATCTGTATGCTTTTTTAGGTAAAGAGCGTTTACATAAAACGACAAGTTTTTTTTTATACCTAAACTTGCCAGAAAACTGCCAGAAAGAGAGGCTTACAGCTTTTTTAGTCGAGCCATTATCTCCTCTTACTGCGTGCCTGGAAGGCTGATATTGGCATCTGCTTGAAAGCGGAGCATGGAGGTCACAGTTAATGGCCGATGTGGAGCAGGAGCGAACTCTGGGTCATCGCAGTAGAGGTCACAGTGAAAAAAAAGACACTCAAAGCTGATGAAACTACATGAAAACAATGCACGGCAGAGGCTGTTACACAAAAAACCTAAGCCCTTGAGAGGCTCTAGAGGTCTCAGATGCAAAACGGAGCTTGCGGTTTATTTATAGCTGCAAAACTTCTGAGACTCTTTTGGAAAGATACTGTCTCCTCCATTTGACTTTGAACCCTATCCGAACCCAACCCTGCACGCTCCCTGTAATCATAAGCCGAAGACAACTTTCAGCCTGACATCCGTCTTTGACAGGCAGCGTAACAAACGGTTTATTCAGAAAATTAATTTGCAGAAACAAGCCTTGGCTCATCTGCCAATGAGTTAAGTGCTATCAATTTGGACAAGCATGGGAACGCTAAAGACTGACTCATGTGGCATGTCTGCTAAATGGCTTTACATTTCATTTGTGTAACACAATTAACTGCTGTAGATTTTCCCAGGATTCGAATGACATGGTGATTCACTTTCAATGGAACGCCATGCTCTCTTGTGATGAATCGAGTGATTTGATTGGCCTTGGGGTTCAGGCTTGTCTCATTCTTCAGTTTGAAATATCACATGCGTCCTGAAGCCCAAAACATTTGTCTGTAGATTGGTAAAGTGTACACAAGTGTGCACAGGTGCACGACTTATATCACCACCCAGGAATGCTGTACGCAGCCTCCAGACTCTCATTAGACTGTGAAAAGTGGTGTTATGAAGTCAAGGTGAAGGAGGGTGGGTGCAGAGCAGAGGTGGCGAGAAAGACAGCACTGTTGTATATTCGACACCATAAATTATGCCTGTGCTCGGGGAACAACAACAAATCTACAATTGGTGCTATTGTGCGTTTTGTTGTTTTAGACGACGGCGTACACCCTGGAGATATCGTGGATGCCGTAAATCATTTGACGGGGCCTCGAAAGAACTCATTTAAGTTCTTATTGAAACTCACATCAATTCAGGTCTGTTCTTTCTTTTCTTTCAGACTAATTCAGCTAATGTTAGATAACACTTATTGCTATTATGTCTTTCAGGTCCAAGGTAAATGGTTTGAGTGCTCCTCAACTCACAGAGAGTGATGTTTTCTGGCATATCTGTCATATATATTCACTCTTTCTCTCTCTTGAAACAGCAAAGCGTTCACTAACCACTCGAAAATCAGCTGAAAAACAGTGCAGTGCCTTGAATATTTCCATTCACTGTCATTCTTTGCAGAACAAAACACGCCTCCTTTCTATTTAAATTGGGCTCGTTATAGTTTTGCACCATATTCGTACAAAAATTTTTTGACATTTGTTTGGCACCTCTCTGAATGATGGCTGTGGGAAGCTTAGAACTTGTTTGGTTCAGGCAAGTTGGAGATCGTCATTTATTACTCCTTTGAACATGAATTGGTTGATATTAATTTGTCTTTTTTCTGACACTTCCCATAATCCACCTCCCTTTGAGAACTTCATGTTTGTAAGTTCTGCAGAGTAGGACCTGCCAAGGGGAACTCTCAAAACAAACATGTCCTTCTCAACTGGAAATCCATAAATCCATAGATTAGCAATACCCGGATAAATAACTCAAATACAAAGCGAAAGAAAACATGATTTCCCTCTCTTCAGGCAGAGCACATGGGGAGGCATGTGCAGGGACTTGCCATTTGAAACCTTCAATTGCGGATGAAGGGTGAGTCACGCTGTCGCTCTGCATCAAGAGACCTTCTGTCCTTCTCCTACATGTTCTTCTACATCTCTCTCACTGTCCTATGACTGCTGAGAGAGAGCAAGGATGCCAACGGCCAGAGCAAGATTGTGTCAAATGTTGGCAAACGGAATAGCAGCATTTTTACACTGGATACAACTGTACTGAAATCCCTTATATTTCTTCTACGTCTTCTCATGCTTTTTTAAAAATTTATTTGCATAGCATTAAGACTCCAATCAAATATTTTGAAGTCCATTTCAGCTCATTTTTGGTGTTTATTTATTTATTTATTTTTGTTTTTTATAAGCTTTATAACGTCATATACTTTATATTATTTAGGCAATAAGATTTACAAACAAGTAAGCAAATATAGCAATTACAATATTTAAAATAAAGTGATACAATAATGATATTAAAATAATAATACAAATTATTTTTTAAATAATAATAATAACAACATTAATAATAATAACACTACAACAAAAATACTATTTAGTGACTACAATGCTTATTTCTAATATGAAATTAAATGATTATTGACTCAAGAAACTGGACATTTATAAATACATTTACTTCTTTCAGTCCCTCAAAAAATATATTTAACATAGAATAAAACCATAAATATAAACAAATACTAGATTTATTACTACAATGCTTATTTCTCAGTTGAAACCATAAATTGACAAAAAAAAACAACAACTCTTATTCTCTATAAAAACTCTTAAAAAAATAAAATTAAAAAGTACTTTTTTTCTGCTTTCCGACACAGGCATTTATTAGGATCTTTGACACTGAATATCTGCCAGTGTTGATGACATATAATAAATTACGACTGTTCTTTATCGCACAACATCTTGCAAGCATTTCACAAAATGCAAATCTAGTCTTAAAACTGCATCCTTACCAATCACAGTCTAGTATTCTTCTTAATATGACAAACATTGCAAAATTACCACAGTAAATCAAGACAGATCTGTGCACGACCATCCATATATCTACATCTGCTTCTGGCGGTCTGTTTGCTGCTGCCTCCCACAAGGAAAAAATACACAATTTCTAAAGGCACAATAGCAGATGAATAAAGCACTTCACAAAAAAATTGCCCTGACATCTCCTGATTCATCACAGCAATCCTGACAAAAAGATTTCAGAAGCAGCCACCCCTAACACACTAAAGCTCTGACCTCAGCAACACTATAATCTAGAGCTGGACTGGAAGGTGACATGAAATTCAGCCGGTCATTGCTGTTGTGAGCTGTACTCCGTGAATACAGAACAACTTCACACAGACAAAACTTCTCTGAAGTGTAAACATGTTTTCAAAGGCAGATAAAAAGGAGTGTTGATGCCAAGAGTGGCAAGTGCTGCTTTCTTTAAGGGTTCACAGCAAATACATGGCCTAGTTCTCAAACCGCAGGAGACCAAGATGGGCATTTGAGAAGCACAACAGGGACGACTGTAGTCTCACAGCAGAAACTACTGTATCACCGCTCCAAACTACAGTTCTCAGTGTCTAATTGGCTACATAAGAGTGAAAAATCCCTTTGATGAGCCTTTGAAACACTCTGGATGGTAGTCTCTGAACCACGCAGCACTTTATGAGATATTCTGTCAGAACTGTGTGATCTGGGTTTTAAAAACGCAAGCCAGTTATAATGACGACAGATGCCGAGTCATGAAAGCCTCTGCAGAACATCCAAACCAATAGATGTTTGTCTGTAATAAATACTATTGAGAAATGCTTGAGCCAGATGAATCACTAAGTAACTGCAGTTCGAAACAGTGTGGAAACATGCCATTTTATGAACAATCTGTAGGTTGACTTCCTGAAAATCATACGCACCATGGCTCTGTTGTGCTTTCAAAATGTTGCATCAGTCGAAGCTTGACATTTTGTTGATTATGGGTATTAAACACAATTTTAACAAGTCTTGCACTGTTATTTTAATATTATTTAAGTACTATTATAGTATTTATTACTATTTATATTACTATATTTATATACTATTATAGGATTTAGTATGTATTTTGAAAGCTTTTTTTTTTTTAAGCTTTTATTTTTATATTTTCATTTTTCAAAATTCTATTTAGCTTTAATTTTTATTTCAGTTTTAGTACTTCAATTTAAATGTAATTTATTATAGTTATTAGCAAAGGCAAAAATTCTACTTCTCATTTTGATTAAAGAGATAGCTCACCCATAAAATGAAAATTCTGTCATCATTTACTCGCCCTCAAGTTGTTCCAAACCTGAAAGAGTTTCTTTCTTCTGTTGAACACAAAAGAAGATATTTTGAATAATGTTGGTAACAATGCAATAATGTAATAATGCAGCATTCATTTTTTTTACAGTGTAGATGAAATGTTAATAAACATTTTGGTTAAAAGTTGCTCAAAGTAAATAACGAGCTGTTCAATCTGCTAAATGTATGGCAGTGTACATTTAACAACTAATGGTACAAAACATAAATATTAATTCAACATGCAAATGGAACTTCTTACATCTTGTCTACGAGGCAGTGCAGCAAAACTGGATTACTCTCATTATAATCAATGAAGCTGTCTACACAGCAAACGTGGGACATTGCTCACTTGTAGTGTAACAAGAAAGGCAGCGAGAGCAAAAACGTGTGGCTAATGCTATCAGTGCTGCTCTGCTGCAGGAGGAAGGCGGCTATGTGAAACAAAATAGCAAGTATGCATTCAAACACAATGTCTTTGTGTCAAGATATCGCTACAGTCCAGTACAGCTACACAGGGGCCGTACACATGTTCTTGTGCTCTTTATAAGATTTTGGAAACATTTCCTTTTGTTAAATCTATACAATTTTGAACAGGATGTGTCAAGTTAAAAACATGTTGGACATGTAGCACAGCGACTCAATGTCAGCTTTAAATCAATGGACCGATCAGATGAATCTGAGGATGTGATGAGCGACTCAAGCGCATTCAGTGTGTAGCCATGGTGTATGGGAGTTAATGTACCTCTAAACATACCTGAGCGCAGCAGCTTTTATGTGTCATGACACACAAGCATGTAAACTACCCACTGTGCAACGGTTTCAAACTAAGCATGTCATTTGTGATTGGAGCAGGGAGACGAGGGGAAGTTACAAGTGATTGTACGTTGTTCAAAGATTGTTGTCTGCTCTGTGCTCTGAAAATTTTTTCAGAAGAAAAAAAAAGAGAATCAGAGACTTGGACAATGCACATTTTGCAAATTGTCAGCCCTTTTAATGTGCACTGCAGGATTATAGATTCAATAATGCAAGCACGACCCGTATTTCACTGGATATTTAATACCAAATATATGGTTACGCTTCATGTTTAGTATTGTATGCATAAGAAATTAAACAGTAAATGTATAAATGCAGTACACAAACCCATTTTAGTGATTTCTACATAGATCACTTATCTTGTGCAAACTGATGTTAAACATTACATATGTCCACAGAAGCAATTACTTTATGGACATATGTCCTCAAAACCAATCCCGTCCTAACACGGTTTAAGATATTTTTTATTTGGGATTACAATCCAATGACATTTTCATAAAACACCATACTAAAATTTGTACATCCTGCAAATAGTTGCTTAAGGAAATAGAAAATTGTTTATGTATGTGTATATAGATAGATAGATAGATGGATAGATATACATAAACAATTATATATATTCTTAAGCAACTGTTTGATCTAGTTTGATCTAAATTTACAAACAAGGATTGTTTAAATCATATTCTCCAATAAGGTTTCATAGCTTTTTTTCTTCGTAGTTTCACCTTTCATACTAATAAATCACAGCTATGGTGGTTAGCGCCTGATGGGGGAATACAAAATCCCATTTATAATTTAATTTTTTTTTATTTTTGAAAATGTCACCGTTTACCTTGCTTTTCCGTACTGATAGGGAAAGGAATTAGGATCACATTGTGATGCAGAATGCATAATTACGTAGACATCACAGCGCAAACTATTTTTACCTCCTCTGGTTCTAATCTTCTAGAATAATTAGCATGCATGGCACGAGGCTTAATGCTTGAGTCAAGATAAACAGACTGTATGATGGGAAATAAGCTCACTGCTGGGATTCGCCTGTGTGTGGCAGCATGGCAGATTTGTTGGACCCCGGGCTCTTTGACACTTGCACTACGGACAGCTGAGAGGTGACATTTTTTAACAGTCCATTAAGGATGGCTCTGGGAATAAAGCATGCATGAGGTGTCTGCTCTTTAAAGTGGGTTGAATAGGCTAAGAAAAAATCTCAGAAAACCTGAGAATGAAAATTCGGTCTGGGACCCACAATATCTCTCATTTTCCAGACTCTTTCAAAAAGCAAGAAATGAGTAAGACTTGAGAGCCAGGCATGCTCCAAGGACTAACAGTGCTAACTTAATATTTCCTCACTGAAGATAGAAAGTCTTATTTAAGTTTATTCATAGCAGCCCATTGCATAAGAGAATGGGATATTTAATCACATATTAAAAATTGAATAGTTCCTTCTCTCTACTTACATTGATTGTTTAAACAACAGTAGTGTTGACAAAAATGGACAATAAATAAATAAATAACATAAAATAAAAATACATAAATAATAAAATAAAATAAAAATAGATGGCTCATCCTGCTCTACACCGATTTTTGTCCTTTAAATAAATAAATAAAATGCTGTTGACATAAATGCTGTTCTTTCTATTCATCAAAAAATCCTGAAAAAATTTATCACAGTTGTATGCATCCCACACACGAAAACAAAAACAAAAAAAACAGCACAACTGTTTTTAACTTTGATAATAAGAAATGTTTTTTTGAGCAGCAAATCAGCATATTAGAATGATTTCAGAAGGATCATGTGACACTGGAGTAATGATGTTGAAAATCCAGCTTTGCCATCACAAGAAAAAATTAAATTTTAAAATATATTAAAATAGAAAAGAGTTTAAAATCGTATTAATATTTTAAAACATAACTGTTTTTACTGAATTTTTCATTCATTGAGCATTAGAGACTTGTTTTAAAAACTTTTAAATAACCTTACTGACCCCAAAATGTCTTTTATAAGTCTTTTTAATTTTAATTTATATTTTTACTATTATTAAAAAAAAAGGGATTATCCCTTCGATATGCACAACATAAAAACATTATATAATCTTTCCGGCCCCCAAAATTTTTAACAGGAGTCTTTTTTTTTTTTTATTATTTTTTTTAAAGGATTATCCCTTCGATATGCTCAACATAAAAACATTCAATAATCTTACAGACCCCAACATTTTTAACAGTAGTCTTTTTTATTTTTTTATTATATATAAAAAAAAAAAGGTTTATCCCTTCGATGTGCTCAACATACTGTTAAAAAACAATAAAACAGTGATTTTGTGTGGTCATTAAGTTTGTTCCATCTTGTCCGATGTTCACAGTGACCTTCATTGGTCTGTGATAAGATCCAGGCTGTCTGTCCTCATCCCGACTCATTGGCAGAAGTAGAGATAAGCTGAAGGGGAAGAATAGGTGGAGGGGGGTCTTTTCATAGTCAATGTGTGTTCCGGGGCAGAAGGAGGAGGTTCGGGATTCCTCAGGGGCCGAGAAATGAGGTCTCAGAAACACTGCAAACGTGCTCGTGGTCTCACACTCCCTGCTCTTGTTCTCTCCTAGGACAGGCAGCGTTCCTGGCAGCTGGACAACATGCTTCAGTCGCGCAGGATGAGCTGGAATGTCCACGGCCTGTCCTGATGGAGAGTGGCTGCAGGAAATTCCTACCTTGGACTGTTTTCTGACATTCCGACTCTTGGCGGAAAAGCACCAAGCATCCATAGCAGAGATAACGGATGACCCAGGTCACCTCAGCCTAAAACTGCTGGGGATCAGAATAGCTCAGATGGAAGCGGATGTGGAGTAATAAACGATTTGATCTTTGAAAACATGGCCAGAAAAGATGTAAAGGCAAAGCATTTTTGTTTACAACTGACAGTAATCCATGCAGAACACAGTAAAGAATGAATTAGGAACCGGACTAGATCCTGAGAACTGTTGACTGACAAAGATGGAGGAATGGAGATAAATGTCACCACATCAAAGCCCACACAAAGCCAACTCTCAGTGAAAACCACAGCAAGTTCTGTGGTACAGAATCAGGCAGAGAGAAAAAAAAAAGGCAGAGTTCATCCCAAAATGAAAATTTCAAACTCGTATGACTTTCTTTCATCTGTGTAACGCTAAAGGAGAAGTCCTGAGGAATGAACAGGTCAGTCTTTCCATGCAATTAAAATAAATGCGGATTACTTTCAAGCTTCTGAAAGGATGCAAAAGCACTAAAACATATCATAAGCATGGTCCATTGTTTTTATATTTTTCAGTAGCTACTTTTAACAATAGCTTTTCCAGTAACAAGCTCGTTATTCAACATGTAGTGAGACAAAATGCTACACTGCCACTTTTTCAACTTTTTACAGCCAAACCATCTGAGGGAATAAGCAAATGTACTGGCCTAAAATATTGACTCTGTTCAATTCATTTTAGTGAATCGATTCATTTAGATAGTTCATTTGAGAAAATAAATAAAAATCAATGAATCGCATAGTCACAAGACGTTAATTTGTTGTAAACTAAACGTTATTTTATTTTATGATGCTTTTGCATCCTTTCTCAAGATAAAAAGAAAAAAAAACTGGTGTACAAACAAGTTTAATTCAGAAATTGCTAATACATTTCACAAACAATTACAAATAAACAAGTCATATTGAGTTAAACATGACATTTTGAAGTATAAATATTTTAATAGTATTTTCTTTGTAAAACTTTCTCCAGTAATCTTTGATTTTTATAACTTTGAAAAATCATTTTTTAAGGGTAGCCTCAGTCACAATTCAATGTAATTTCATGTACAAGAGCAACCAGCAGAGGCATCAAAACGTCTCTTTTTGTTACACAGAAGACTGTAAGTCATATGGGTTTAGAAAGACATGAGGATGAGTTCATTTTGGGGTGAACTAATTCTTTAAAGATGACATTCCAAAGCAAAACATCTAGTGCGAATAACTTCACAGGACTACAGCACCACAGCAGGCCAAATAAAGGTAGAACATGAGTGCAAGAGACTACATGAATTACTAATACATAAATCCCATTTCAAAGAGGGGCAAGACTGAGTGAAATAATCTCCTAAAACTAGAGCCAGTACAGCTTTTAATCCCACTCTCTGAGCATTACTGATATTGTCCATCACATATGCAGCTGGAAGATGATATACAGTATGTGGAGCTTTGCACATCACACCACAACACAGAGCAGAGAAACACTATAAGCCTCGCGCACTCAAGAAACTCCTGAACCTGGAGACCAAAGTGGAGAGAGGAGGAGAAGGTGGTTCGCATTGTAAGCCTGATGACTCCACTTCACTGCTCTTAAAAGCTTTTCAGTTCCTCTCTGCATTAATTGTGTATGGGGAGCGCATGGTTCAAAGCAGTTTAATAACAAGCCTCTATATTCACCTCTGATAACTTGTCACTATATCTCTTCACAGCATGCCTCATGCATTACGCACATGTGGCCATTTTTGCATGCAACCATGTGCCAGGTATGTGTACGCCTGTACAGGAGAGAGAAAAAAGCCCCTAAGAATGTCTCTGAACGCCTCCATACAGAAACAACAAGCTCTCTTGCTTCACTCGATTCTCATGCAGCTGCACTCGGTCTGGCATGCCTCCATACAGATGGGAGAGAAAAAGAAAAGAGACATGTTCCAAAAAGCAATAATAGCAGCAAAAACCATTAAAACACACTTTATTATAATAAATTATTACCAGAGTTGGGGAGTAACTGACTAAAAGGAGAAAAGTGACTAATTTAACTGTATTTTTCAGTAGCATTACAGTAGCTCAGCTGCTTTTAAAACAGAATAGCTTTTCTAGTAACAAGCTACTTATTTAAAACATGAAAAGGTGTAGTGCGACAAAATGCTACATTCTTTTTTTAAATAAACTGAACATTCAGCTTCACAGTCAAGCTATCTGGGCTAAAGTATTCACCAATTCATTTGATATTTAGACTCTATATTATATTTAAATTGCATATATATTCTTTTTTGTAGCAAATATATACAATAATATATATTTCAGAATCATTTTCTAATATGTACTGCAATATTTTTGCTAAAATCATATAATATTTAAATCAAATGCTGCTGTTCATCATCGTTTTTAAAGTTTTTTTTGCTCATGCGAGTTGGTGTCTGCTGAGCTGGGCTCATATATCTGTGAGAAGATAGACGGCTTCCCTAAGGAGCTTAGAGTAAGAGGCCCAACCGACAAACGGGGTGGAACTTTAATCAAAGCTGACTGCTGCAACTTGCAACTCTTCCGAAATAGAAATTAAGCCTTTAATCGCCACTTTTTTCATATTTTGTTTTGGCCCTGTAAAACCTAATCCCTGAGCGTTTGCGAGAGTGCTGTCATGCTTTGAAGGCCTCGCCGTCCGACGTTACTCATGTAAGTCACGTTCAAACGCAGGAGACGGGGTGGGATCAATAGGCGGATGGAAGATGCGCGCTGAGTGCAATGGACAGCGACCGCCTAAACATAATATTTGTCTTGGCTCCTTTCTGCAGCTGTTTAGAAGTGAAGAGTGCGTGAAGAGGTGTTGATGAGGTTTTAAAAGAATGGCAGCTCATTAGCTTCTTGAAGTATAGCACACAAAGTTGAACGGCATGACCTGCTTTTCAATCAATTAGCTGCCTGTAACAAAGCATCTGAGAGCGTCAACACTGAAAACCCAATTTTCAAAAAGATTTTTATACACTACTATTCAAAAGTTTGAGGTCATATATACATATATATATATATATATATATATATGATATGTGCCTAATGATGTGGGGTATTTAGATGTTTAATCACATGTAGTTGAAAAAAAATGTATGTTCCAAGTTGAAATGTTACCGAATCCCAGGAATGACCCATATATATATATTTACACACACGAACACACTTTAAAAAAAAAATAAGACTACGTTTTTAAAAATTGCTCATGTTGCATGTATGCAGCATCTTTGTTTGGATCAAGATTAAAATGCAGTGGTTGCCTCTAATTTTAAAAGGAAAGAGCACAGACAAAGCCTTAGTTTGTTTATATGAAGAGATTTCTTTTATTTGTGTTACTTATTTATTTGATTTGGGGCTTGTTTTAAAGTTTCAATTTAGTTTTGTTATTTACATTTACATTATATTTAAATTTTGTAATTTAGCAGACGCTTTTATCCAAAGCGATTTACAAATGAGGACAATAGAAGCAATCAAAAGCAACAAAAGAGCAATAATATGCATGTGCTATATTAGTATATTATTATAGTATTATATTTCAATTTCACAAAGAAATGTGCAGCATTTTGTCCAAGCAATAATAAAAGGACACATTTAATTTATAATTAGTCTTAAATCTAATTTTGTTAAAAAAAATTATAATAATCGTGAATCGAATCGAATCGTGAAATCAAAATCGTGAATCGAATCGTGAGTTGAGTGAATTGTTACATCCCTAGTAAAAACAGTAATAATGTGTATTAAAAACATTTTTTTTTTAAATTACTCCAGTCTTCAGTGTCACATGATCCTTCAGAAATCATTATAATATGCTGATTTGCTGATCAAGAAACATTACTTATTATGAGTGTTGTACGGTTTAATATTTTTGTGGAAACTGATTTTTTCCCCCACAGAGTTCAAAATAACTTTTATTTGGAACATTTATTTGAAATAGATTGTAATAGTCTTAACTTTCACGTTTGTTCTGTTTAATGCATGAATAATAATCATTCTTAAAAATAAAAAAAAGTCACAGACTTGAATGAAAATGCGGTTAGCTTAATTAAATATTTGGGAAAAATAAGGAAAAATAAGGTTCTGCTTAGTTGAAAGCAACATTAATCTCCAGTATGTTTTTTTTTTAAAGCTATAAAAACAATTTCATTATAGGTCAAACTAAGCATAACTGTAAAGATAACTACAATTCCTATTACTTTCCAATGACAATTACTTACAGGTATCATAAGTCCCCATTCTCAGACCTACATAATTAAATATTTAATTCATTTAAATAGCTAATAGCCACTCCCCCCAAACTCAATGAGTCTCTCTTCATTTCTTAAAGGGGTCATATGACGTTGCTAAAAAGAACATTATGTTGTGTATTCGGTGTAATGCAATGTGTTTATGCGGCTTAAGGTTAAAAAAACACATTATTTTCCACATAATGTACATTATTGTTGCTCCTCTATGCCCCGCCTTTCTGAAACGTGTCGATTTTTACAAAGCTCATCAGTCTGAAAAGCAAGGTGTGCTCTGATTGGCCAGCTATCCA
Source organism: Sinocyclocheilus rhinocerous (assembly GCF_001515625.1). Taxonomy (NCBI): domain Eukaryota; kingdom Metazoa; phylum Chordata; class Actinopteri; order Cypriniformes; family Cyprinidae; genus Sinocyclocheilus; species Sinocyclocheilus rhinocerous. The sequence goes on along the minus strand of NW_015639782.1, from coordinate 162,379 downwards.
GTGTGTTGTGATTGGCTGAATACCTCAAGTGTGTGACGGAAATGTTACACCCCTTACCATATTGTGATGCCCTGTCAGGCCAGAGCGACGAGACAAAAACATTAAAACCCATTATAAACGAGGCATTTGTTGCATCCAGTGGGGACATAATTACTGATTATAATGACTTATACTCTCTTTTAACACGATGAGTTGCGTATCGCGCTGCGTAAACATAAAACCATGTCTGGAGAAACGTATTTTAATGACGAATGTCGAGAGCGCATTATTGTAGCGCGAAAACACATTAATATAATGCGCGAGCGCGAATCTCCCCGCTCACACGCGGATTTCCTTTGCTCTCGCACAAAACCGGACGCGCTTGCTCGATACACGCTGCTCTCGCCCAGAGAGTGTGCTCGCACTTAAAACGTGTCTCTCCTCTCACTCAAACTGT
>NW_015639782.1:146841-161809 GCF_001515625.1 Sinocyclocheilus rhinocerous | reverse complement strand
GTTTTAACATAAACTGGTTATTGCACTTTGTTTTACTACTTTATCTCTTTTATGTTTGTATTTGTATTTTCTTTTCTGTGAATACACATATGCATCATACTGTAAAATACTTGGTAAACACTTTTAAAAGGCGCTGTATAAATAAAGTTTTAAACAATCAGACCTCCACAACTGACCGATGAAAATACTATGTGAAATCTAATTGGCTGAGAGGGAACTGAACCTTGAATTCTTTTGACAATCAAAGATGGATCTTTAATTTATTTCCAGTTTAATAATATTTAGCAATGTTAATGAAATGTGGCCTATATTAGAAATGGCTAGGAATTGGTTGTTCACTAAAGGTCTTTCCTTGATTTTTTTATTGTTGTATTTTTGTTTTAACATAAACTGGTTATTGCACTTTGTTTTACTACTTTATCTCTTTTATGTTTGTATTTGTATTTTCTTTTCTGTGAATGCACATATGCATCTCTCTGTAAAATACTTTGTAAACACTTACTGCGCTATATAAATAAAGCTTTAAACAATCAGACCTCCACAAATGACCCATGAAAATACTATGTGAAATCTAATTGGCTGAGAGGGAACTGAACCTTGAATTCTTTTGACAATCAAAGATGGATCTTTAATTTATTTCCAGTTTAATAATATTTAGCAATGTTAATGAAATGTGGCCTATATTAGAAATGGCTAGGAATTGGGTGCTTGGATGATTTGTACATATAAATAACTGCTGTCTAACTGGTTGGTCTCTGAGCAATTTATCTAAAAACAACGTATTACAGCCTATGGCTCTAAAGACTTCATAAAAAAAAACAATGTTATGTCATAATATGTCAGATACCTCAACTGAATTTAAAATCATTGCAATAAATTCTCAGTTGGTATAATGGCATAAGTAACAATTCCTATCAAATCAACATCAAATGCAAAAATAGACGTAAATGATGCAAGATATAACACAATAAATGTTCTGATAGAATCACTGTTTGGAAATTTATTGGGAGTTTTTTTTTTTTAATCCAGTGTTTGTTTTCAGTTCTGATTTTAGTTAGATTTTTTTTTCTTGAAAACCCACTTTATATTAGCTACACAGTCAATGGCACTCTCAAAAAGTTAATATACAGTTATATGACAGTTACATGTAATTACATTGTATGCAAATGCATTAAACCCATAGAATATAATGTAGTAATGTTATGACAAATATGGGAAATTCATTATAGTGTTATATTTGGTCTCCACATTTTAAGTATAGGGAATAGTGCATCTGACCCATTAGCTACACAGTCAATGGCACTCTCAAGAAGTTAATATACAGTTATATGACAGTTACATGTAATTACATTGTCTGCAAATGCATTAAACCCATAGAATATAATGTAGTAATGTTATGACAAATATGGGAAATTCATTATAGTGTTATATTTGGTCTCCACATTTTAAGTATAGGGAATAGTGCATCTGACCCTTATCTAAATCTGTCCTTAATCAGAAGATTATTATTTATTTAATATTTATTTATTTATTTCAATCCAAGTGCACAATAGGCTTGTGATGCCCTGTCCGGCCAGTTCATGTTGACCACATGAAACTGTTAAACTAGGTTATTTACAAATAATCCAAACACCCGATTCATTTCTAATATTTGATTATTATGATTTAGTAGTATTAATTTAAATGATAAAGAAATTACAAGATCCAACTTTGAAATCTGATTGGTTGATAACATTTGACAACGTTTAATTCAGGTGCGAAAATAATTAACATCTAGTGCATGAGCATAGAGAGATTTGCGAGTGCACAGGACAGTTTGAGTGAGAGGAGAGACACGTTTTAAGTGCACGCACACTCTCTGGGCGAGAGCAGCATGTATCTGAGCGTGCGCGTCCGGTTTTGTGCGAGAGCAAATGAAATCCACGTGCGACGAGCGGGGAGATTTGCGCTCGCGCATTATATTAATGTGCTTTCGCTCTACAATAATGCGCTCTCGACATTTGTCATTAAAATAACGCCATACGTTATGCAAATCTTCCCACATCGTGATGTAGACATGTGGGGGCGTGTTAGAACGAGCCGTTTTAGGTAGGCGTGGTTGACTCTTAACTTTTATAAAGAATATCTCTTTGGATTTGAGACTTTAGTCTTTGCAACTTTACAGATCTTCTTTATGCACCAAGAGCTTGTAACACTCCAAAGAGAAAGGAAAAATTGAAATCGCATCATATGACCCCTTTAATAATTAACTAACATGCAGAAAGTTTTGTTCAAAACACATAAAATACATTCTAAAAACTCTTATTATTATTTATCAGAAAGGAAAACAGGATTCATAAGAGCAAAATATGAACAAAACTTTTACTCAGGGCCAAATGCATTTTTTGTTCAGAACATGAGCATGTGCAAACCTATACCTCACTACAACTTTATTGCAGGAGAGTCTGCGTTTTGGCTTTACAATAACTGTAATATGCAATTCTGCGATTGTTGACTAGGAAACAGCAAAGCTCATCTAAACGTGTGGAACAGTTTGAATCATCATCATCCACCGTGAAGCTTACGGACAAACAAGGATTTCTCATTTTACTTGAGCCGGAAGAAGATTAAAAGTTTGAAGCTCTGAGCCCTGACAGCGTCTTTGCTCTCTCTCTCTCTTCAGGTTGTGGATTGGGAGTTCAAAGTTAGACAGGTTCAAAGCTTCAGCAGGGGAACATTCAAATAAGCCTCTGCAATGTAGATACAAACATCAATCCGGACGTTTTGCATTAAAAGTGCATTAAAGTGCCTTTTAGACCTGGCGTCTTATTTTAGGCATAGCGCAACTTTTTTTAAACGGAACGAGTCAGGACTGTCACAGGTTCCGTGAGGAATGTGTACAACAAGCATATACTGCACAAGAGGTCATTATGGATAGAACATTCCAGTGAGTAATTCAAAACCGAGGTAATCCTCACAGTCCGTCGGGATTCCTAGAGGAAATTAAATGTCGATCTGGATGCTGTAACCTTTGCATACCGCCAGCCTCTTTTCTGTTTCCCTGCAAGAAGACCTTGGGACAAAAGAGGAGCAACTTTCTCAGGTATCGACTTTCAGCAACATACAATGAACTTCATCTAGCACAATCGAGGCAGTTTCAGCAGAGCCGCGTTCGTTTTCTTCAAAAACCAGATGGGGTGAGCGTCAATGATCGGAATTTCCTTTGTGCGAGCTGGTGTGAACAAAGAGGTCAACCGGGACACGAGATCACAGGGAGATCACATGTGCCCTCTATGCTTGCTATTATAATGCTGATGCAGAAGTCAATGGCGGCCTATTCATGGGAGCGAGATTATGATGGTGTAAAGGCCTCTATGTGGGCTCATATTTACAAATCCACCCCATGAGAACTTAACAAGTACATAACGTTAGTGGCCTTAACCTGCTCTTCTCTTGTAACTCGACCTTCGCAGGGATAATTGAGGCTGATCTGGAGCAAACTTGCTCTGAAGTTATGATGCCATTGAAAAAACAAGGCACGGATGTAATTCTGGCCTTCTGCAGCTGTGAATGATTATACTGATGGGCGCGAGTGTATTCATAGGTTGGGAGCTCTGTGTGAGCTTCTGTATTTTAGCACTGATTCAGCAATCAGGGTCTTTGTAGTAGGTCAGCATTGCGTTTCAGTGCCGAACAGAGAATGGCTTTAGGGACTGCAGACTCATCTAATGTGATAATGAGTTCTGCTCAAAGGAACAGCTGGGCAGTTCTGGCTGCTACTATGCATGAAGCGTTCCACTATGAAAGCCAACAAATATAGCAAAGAATGAGTTAGGTTGATGCTAATGAAATGAAATTAGCTTACTAAAGAGAAAAAAAACAAGTGTGCATAAATGATGGTTACAATACGTGATGCAGGACAACAAAGATTTTACCAAAGAGATCACCTGAGATCACATGAACCCTTTCTATTGCTCACTTAGAGGAGTCAGAGCTGTTTCTATAATAAAGTGTTAATAACAGTGAAAACAGCTGTGTAAGGCAAGACACTGCAGGCAAAAACACTTTTTTCATGCACTGGTCATCATTTTCATAATGTGTTGTTTCAGATTAATGGAAAGAAAACATCCAAAATATATCTTTATCTTCTTGCGTCTATAGGTTTCAATTTAAAGGCTGTTTTCTCCACTTTACTAGCATTTACATACACAAAACCTTTAGAGTTTTATTCCTTATTCTGAAGGTTTTTACAGAGGGATTTGTTAATATATAATTTTTCTGATTTTATATAACATTTATACCCCCCAAAAATGGCACATTTGTTTTTTCTGGCTGTTGGCAATATTTTCTGATTTATGGAGAGAAAAAAGAGACATCAAAAATCCCCTCTGTTAAAATGTTTGACTCTAATGTGTCAACAAAATTAAACAAATTTTGAACCTGGCTTTATCTAATGTTAAGATTTCTGTTATGTATACAAATGTATGCAACTTGTTGTATATTTAAAGGGGTCATATGATGCTATTTTAAAGATCATTATTTTGTGTATTTGGTGTAACAGAATATGTTGACATGCTTTAATGTTCAAAAAACACATTATTTTTCAAATACTGTTAATATATAATTTTTCTGATTTTATATAACATTTATACATAAAAAAATGGCACATTTGTTTTTTCTGGCTGATGGCAATATTTTCTGATTTATGGAGAGAAAAAAAAAGAGATATCAAAACAATTTCCCCTCTGTTAAAATGTTTGACTCTAATGTGTCAACAAAAATAAACAAATTTTGAACCTGGCTTTATGTAATGTTAAGATTTCTGTTCTGTATGCAAATGTATGCAACTTGTTGTATATTTAAAGGAATAGTTCGACCTAAAATGAAAATTTGCTGAAAATTTACTCACCCTCAGGCCATCCACGATGTAAAAAAAAAATTGTTTCTTCACTGAAACAGATTTTGAAGCCTTACATCACTTTCTCACCAATGGATGCTCTGCAGTGAATGGGTGCCGTCAGAATAAGAGTCCAAACAGCTGATAAAAACATCACAATAATTCACACCACTCCAGTCCATCAATCATCATCTTATGAAGTGAAACGCTGCATGTTTTTAAAAAGCAAATGAGAAACAAACGGTGTTTTAACTTTAAACGGTCACTTCTGGCCAAAATCCAACACGAACACTTCCTCCAGCGAAAAAGTTAATCCCCTGTTGTCCATTCACATCAAAATCCACCCACATATTTGTTTAAAACTGATTTAGACAGTTTTTGCTCATAAATGGTCCTTGATCTGTGCGTATTTCTCTCCTGTTTCAGATGAGATGACTTTTTCACTGGAGAAAGCAATATTATGAATAGAGGATTCATACTTTAGCTGTTAGCAACGGTTTGAAGTAAAAAAAAAAAAACCTTAATGATGAATTTATTGCAAACGCACATCTTTTCAATTCATAAGATGTTAATTGATGGACTGGAGTCGTGTGGATTACTTGTGGATTATTGTGATATTTTTATCAGCTCTCATTCTGACGGCACCCATTCACTGCTATTTAATGCTAAATTTCTCCAAATTGTTCTGATGAATAAACAAACTGGTGGCCTGAGGATGAGTACATTTTCAGCAAATTTTCATTTTTGTGTGAACTAAACAATGCCTCTTTTGCACATTTAAACATTACATTACATTACAGAAAACCTGTAACACGAAAAAGATTGCAATTCTTAATGTAATGAATCAACTAGGGAAGCATGGCTATTTCTATTAGTTACATTTTTTTTACTTGGGGTGTCTTGCCTTAAGAACCAAGTTCGGGACTCACCTTGAGCTTGTCGAAGCGTTCGCTAAGTGAGGTGACCTGATGCTCACGGTGCCGTCCCACCAGCTTGCAGAGAGCGCAGATCAGCTGGTCGTCCACCACGCAATACATGTTCACCTTCTCGTTCTCATGCTCCAGGCAGGCCAGCCCACGCAGCTGAGCGTCCGCCACCGGCTCTACCAGACGATGGCTGGTGAAGGGCTTCTTATTGGGGTGCGTGGCCCGCAGGCAGCGGTCACAGTACGACACCTCGCACGTCACACAAGTTTTGACCGCCTCCCGCGGGGGCTCCTGATCGCAGAACTGGCAACCGACACGCTCGAGGGACATGGCACTACTGGCGGGGCTGCCCCTCGCGCTCCCGCCGAGCGTGGCGCTGTAGGGTCGCGGCCGGCGACTCTCGTTGGGGGAGTTGGGCCCGCTGACGGAGGCCTTCTGGAAGCGGTCAATGATGTTCTGCAGCGTCACATTGCGCTTCAGGCCCTCCAGGCCGCGCTGATTCAGCGTGATGACGTAGCGGCAGGTGGGGCACTGGAAGGCGGAGATGGACTCGAGAGGCTTGGTGCTGGAGCAGTGCGAGACCAGGATGCGGTGGGCGCAGTTGAAGCACAGGGCAGGAGGGGGTCCTCAAACAACTCCAGGCAGATTGGACACGTCAGCTCGGACTCCAGTGTTTCCATCTTCAATGGAACCGATCTAAAGGTGACATCAAATCCCACAGAAGCTGGTCAGTCACCTGTGCGGCGGATAGCTACGGGTTAGCGGCAAGCAACTTTAGCTGGCAAAAGCAGCAGAAAGAGAAATTCCGCTCAAAAACAAAAAGGTATACAAAATCAGTGACCAAAGTATTTAAATCAGATGAAATCATTTAAATCAGCACATTGCTAATAATAAAACTAAATTCAAGACTACATTTATACTGAAAAAGAAAAACTAAACTGAAAATAAACTTTCATCATGAATTACATTTTTTAAAAGATATTATATTATGTTGTATTATAGACATAAAAATCTAATCAAATCAAATAATTACTAAAATCGAAACTCAATATACTGAAGAAAAAAACCCTGAAACTACAGAAAATACATTTTTGTTATTAATTATATTTATTTGTATTTAAATTAATATATATCTTCATATATTATATTATATTATAGACATAATAAGTACTAACCTTAAATTCAAAACTAAATACACTGAAACAGAAAAGGCTGAAACTAGATAAAATAATATTTGATCATGAAATGTATTTTATGTAGAAAAATATATCATATTATAATATAGCCATAAACCCCCACCCCCCCAAAAAAACCACTAGAACCTAAATAGAGCAGATATTTTTATATTACATTATATTATATTACTATCTTTTTTCTTTTGGCTCAATAGTGGCAGCGTGTGTAAGCTAATAGTTTTACAAGGAGAACATAAATGTCAAAACATGATCAAGGATTGCCTTCAAGCTGCATTGTCAACGTGACAGATGGGGATTAAAGAAGACTTCACTTTCCATTCATACGCATATGCTCTGGGCTAGATGAACAGAGAACACACACACACACACACACACACACCTGTTGGGCTTCAGCGAAGCAAATCAATGTCATCAAGCAACATCTCCTCTGCCCATAAACTAAGACCCAATATGATGCATCACTTCACTTACGAAAGTTAAACCCCCTGAAGTAAAACCACTCCTGCACATTCATTTTAAATCATACCTTCGTGCCACATTGCTGCTGTTTTAATGGAGGGGCTTTACCAGATTACAATGTTTCTGCTTTGATGAATATGAATGGGCCCAAATCAGCACAACACATCACTGAACACGGGCACCTGTGCCTCCAGCCTGCATTCTAAAATGTGTTTGTCTTTTCAGCTAATGAACTATACTTCACATGGTGCGAGTATACATCGCCTGTTTGGTTAACAGTCATATAAACAAGGAAATTATGAAGAAATCACACTATATAATGAAATTTTATTACTACCTTTTGAAGTAGGGATGTGCAAAATTAAATATTTATAAAACTGATTAGAATTTGGGTTGTCTGAATGACTAGCCAGTCATAAAAAGCCCTGTATAATTATATATAATTCTAAATTATACTCATGTCAGGCGTGTTTCTGACACCATGTGTACACCAGACCAGACGTGAGCAGAGCAGTGCAGTCAAACATCAATCACTCCCATTATAATCAATGAAGCTGTCTACACTGGAAGCGTCCATTCTGGGATGTGATACAACCTTCAGCTTTCATGCTTCTAGTATAAACAGACACGCATGTGTACAGACAAACTAAAAAAAGAAAAAAAAAGAAAAGAAAGACAATGCAGGAATGTGCAGGGAATATACATTCAACATATGAACAAGCTAAATTCTGTATCTATAACTGTATGGCACAAAACTATTAGTAAGTAATCACAGATCTGATGACAGTAGCATTAAAGTGGGGGAATTTAAAGCAATTTCAATTGAGCATGTTAATGTGAGAATTTCAGCACTATTTTATTATTATTTATTTTAATGAAAATATTTTATTATTATTTATTACTATTTTATTGAAAAATTATAAATGTTATTATTATTATTATTATTATTCAAACAAATAATAAATACATAAAAAAATAAAAGAGCAAAAAATAACGAGTATTATAAAAATAAATAAATAAATGGTATTTTAATAATAATAATAATAATTATTATTATTATTATAATAAAATGTATTAATAATAAGATTGTATATTTATTGTATATATTATATGTTTTTTATTTATTTATGCTTCAATTTTTTATTTCTTACTCTTGTCTAATCAGATCTCTCCTTCTTGGGCCTGTGCGCAGCCATGTGACTTCATACTAATTGTCCTAGACCGCTCGGTGGCTTTTATCGATTTCCATCTCTGATGTTACATACAAATCAATGCAGAACTCCAAGCGCATGTAAAAGGTTATGATCACATTGCCTCAGTCTATCACATTTCCCCGCACCTTTTGATCTAACAGTGACATCGTCCATCTCCGTCCTATCATTCCCACATTAGGCTTCAGCTCCATCCTCTTAAATGGCTATTGACCGTGTCAGAATCTTCTAGACACACTGCTCTACTGGAGCAGCAAGTTACTGCCATTTCTGACAAGGAACCTGAAGCCCCTGACTGCTGCTTAAAATTATCTGACAGCTCCTGTGAAGAGCCAAAAGCTCTCAAAGTCTGCAGACATCCTGAGATCTTGTACTAAACCTTTAACTCGACCGGCACTTATGACAGCGAGCCAAGAAGGGCATGTGATTACAGCAGCAGTGGACCAGGTGGAAACTGGATGGAGTCATTACTGGAAAAATTAAATAATAATAAGAGCTTGTGTCCTGGTGTAATAGTCACTTTGATGGATAGCAGGAGGGATCTGCGAGAAAAATAATCCTTGAAAGTTTGTGCAATATTCCAGTATTGAAAACAACCATGATATTAAAAAAAAAATGAAATACTGACATCATGTTAATACTACATATGTGATAATATTGTAAATAATCCAGTGCCACTTGTTTGACACTCCAGCATAGTAGGTAGCTGCACTGCACCTATGTTGGTTGCCATACTTCATAAAACAGAAAAAAGAAGACAACAAAGACAACACAGTGTGTAGCAACAACTGCCACTCAAAATTTGAAGGAGACGACAGATGAAAGTGAGAATACCCTCATCTAGATCAAGTTTACCAGGTTGGGAGTTTTCGGATTCCGTAAAAAAAAAAAAAACGGGCTGTTTGACACACCAGTCTGCAGGAAGTGCCGATCAACAGTAAGGTATTTTTGTACACATTTGTACAGTTATGGTTACAAACTCTCTCTCTCTGTCTCCTTACACCAGTATTTTGAGTGAGATTCATTGGCCAATAAAGTAAAAACACAAAATAAAGTTAAAATTGAATTTGACTGACAACATTTTTTTTCAACATTTCTATAGATATTGTGATTATATCATTATCATGAAATCCTTGTGTTGGATATATGTTCGCTGTGTGTGTTCACTCCCCATGTCTAGTCCCTATGTGTCTTGCCCTTGTTAGTTGCCATAGTTACGCTCATTACTTGTCATGACAGTTAATTAACCACGCCCTCTCGTTACCTTGTTAACCTCTGAGTGTATATATATAGTCCTAATGTGCGAGTAGTGCGTTCACACTGAAAATTCCAAAAAGGGAAAGTGCACCTTAAATATGGATGATATGCATGACTATGGATATAGATGATGCACTTAAATAACTGAAAAAATTGAAGTGTGGAATGTTGGACACTTCATGCACTCAAGTGTCAAAGCTTTAATTACACAGCGAAGGGGGAGCGGCTATCAGACTCCGATTATGAATGACAAAATAACCTTAGAATTCATATTCTACATGGTTGAGTACATAGTGCATGAGTACATAGTGTAAAAGTGCATAGTATAGTGCGCCATTTGGGATGCAGCTCTAGTGTTTCACTTTTGTGGTGTTAGTCGATGTTCGTGCTTGTGTTTGAAGTTGCTTGTTTCCTGTGCTTTTGCAGATGTTTATCTATTTCTTTATTAAACTGCTCCTTGCACTTAGATCCTCGCCTTTGCCTGCTCATGACAGTTTGCGTTTGAAATTTGAGTCAATGCTGGGTCCTCATTGGCCAGTTAGAAACATCACTGACTCTTTGATAAGCTCCGCCCCCCCAAGCTACTATTGCTAGCTCAGACGTGCTTTAAAGAACATATATCAGAAATGAATTGGGAGATTTACGTGAACGGTGTGATTTGTGCTCATAAACTGGTAAAAACTGCATGAATGATATTCTTACGGGGACTGGATGTGAATTGGAAAGCATTTTTAACTGCCAAAAAAAGAAAAATGAAAATTGACTGTGAAACAGAATTGAGGCAAATGCTCAAACTCAGTCAAATGAAAGGAGATCAAATAAAGAAGCCTCATTTCAAAGCAATTACAACTAAAAACATTAGAGTGAGTGAACAGAACTGTTCTATAACTAACCAGCTTGGAAAAGTTTAAATAGTTTCCTTTTAAAGCACAGCTAGTTCCATTTACAACCATCCAAATAAATAGAGACCATGGCAGGCGTCAATTTGAAAGTAGGGCTGTTGGTAGGAATAGCCATTAGGTGGCATTGCCTTCTCAAGAGACATACGAATGCTTACGCAATACGCACATATAGGCACATCACACACACAAAGTTGTGTACAGAACAATATAAATCCTCAGAAATTTTCACTTAGATTAGTTTGCTTAAGCATGTCCCCAAATAACATGCACCTTCAACATGCTTGATCTATGCCAAAAAAACCATAAGATTTGTTTTCAATGGTCTTTTAAAATGTAATATTTGGTAATCGAGTTTTCGGCTAATAACAGCTAATGCAACAATAACGACGATTCATAGCAATAGAGTGCAGACGCAGAAGCTGTTGTGCATCCGTTCACCTGAAACCCTCTTGGCACAGATTTGCAGAGAACTACCATCGGTTGGCAAATAAATAATAGGTATTGTCAAGATTTTAATATGAAAGCTTTGTTACACCTCAAATAACAAGGGGATATATAGTAAGTCCCCGAACTCATTCTCTCAAATGGCTTGGGTATGCTGAGCATTTACAGCTTATATGGTCTAAACGCCACTAACAGAAATGGCGAGACTTAGTGAAGGTCGCGATGAGGTCAGCGATGGACTCCAGCATCCTCTACAGCTGGTCTTTTAAAACATACAGAGAGAGTCAGGAGAGTAAGCCAGAAGGTTTAGCACGTAAACGTCTACTTTAAGTGTAACAGGCAGAAGAAGGATGTGATAGATTGGAGAAGTGGAGAAGCAAACAGTTTACTCCTTTCAAAGAAAGACACCACATATAATCTGATTATGATGAAGTGCTCCATATGGAGGCTGATCAGTCTGCTTTTGCTCACGAACAGCCCCACTCATACACAAACACGCATGCACACGTTCTCAGAGCCAAGTCTGGTTTATTTGATCTGTTCTTGACTTGATTAATGCATTATTTTCCCCTTTGATGTAGACTCGGAATCAGAAAAAGACAAAAAGCAGTCTCTATAAGAGATGACTCATATGGTAATGATTTAACATAGTCACGTAGTGCTTAACAGCAGACACAAGTGTACATCAGGTGTCTAACGCGTTCGCCTAAACACAAACCTAGCCACCTTGATGCTGATATACTTGCTAATAAAACCCAAATGTATTACATCTCTCTCAAACAATCTTAAGACAACCCACTCTAGAATACAAATACTAAGCAAGGCTAGTTTAAAAGATGGCAGTGGCATTTAATAGTCCTATCTCTGGTCTCCTGGGACTCTACTATTCTGTGCCTGTTAGGACAGAAGGAAAAAAAAAAAAAACCAACACTTGTGCGTCACTGAGAGGTATGGCATTTCTGGAACAATGACAATTAGCCTTGACTAAACAATAGGGACAGTTCACTTTTAAAAAGGCTCTAAGGACAGCTCTTCCTTGAATTATATGCATCCACTGATAATGAGACAATTACTTACAACATATATTGGGTCACTGAAAATTAAACTTTCTCTGCTAATTTTAGATGGACTAATCTGCAAGGTTAGGTGGTATGACCAAAATCTTAATATTTTGTTCTTTCTTTTCTATCTTTCTTTCTTTTTTAAACGAATCTTTAAGGTTTTTATATTCATAATGTACACACATTTACCTTACATACATTTATAGAAACATTTAGTTTAATTCATATTAGTTTATAATAAAATCTGCCTATCTATCCATCTATTAAAAAGTGAAATTTCATCTCATAAAATTAACTTGTCTAATTGTTTGGCCAGTATACACAACAATCTATCTTTTTTTTTTTGTGTGACATGCCATATTCAGGATTGCTACATTTGAAAACATGTATCCTAAATCATTTCGGTTTTAAAATAAATACATACATATATACCGTGGGTATAGAAAATAATCACCCCCTTTAAAATAATAAAATTTTGATGCTTTGCAGCATGAAATGAAGACAGACACAGTTTTTGTTTTATCCAGCTGTATTCACTCAGTGCAACTTATAACATCCAAGTGAAAGATATAACCAACATGTCCAAAAAAAATAAAAAACAGAATTGCTAAGTTGGAAAAATGATCACCCCCTTGTGTCAGTATTTTGTTTAACCACTTTTTGCTTTAATTACAGCCTTTAGTCTGTTTGGATTTGTCTCTACTAACTTTACACATCTGAACTAGAGATGTAACAGTATGAAAATTTCTTATCACAATTATAGTGACCAAAATTAGCACGGTTATCAGTATTATCACGGTTTTAAATTAAGTTAAAGTTTAAGTTAACTTAGTTAAGTCAAAATAATAAATGGTTAATAAAGGATCATATGTATTTCATCTGCTCCATAAATAATTCTAGATACCTTATTCAAATTGTTTAAATGTGTAGAATCCACATCAGCTTGTTTTTCATCAGCCAGTCAAAATTTACAGCAGGGCATGCAAATTCAGTCTGTTTTTTTGGCCAGACAAAAACTGCACACAGGCTGAATGTAAATGTAACTCTCTTTAGTTAAGTCAAAATAATAAATGGTTAATAAAGGATCATATGTATTTCATCTGCTCCATAAATAATTCTAGATACCTTATTCAAATTGTTTAAATGTGTAGAATCCACATAAGCTTGTTTTTCATCAGCCAGTCAAAATTTACAGCAGGGCATGCAAATTCAGTCTGTTTTTTTGGCCAGACAAAAACTGCACACAGGCTGAATGTAAATGTAACTCTCTGACACTAGGTGGCGCTAATGGAACAGCTGAATTAGAGCTGTTTCCTGTAACCTCCGTGGACAAAGCAGCACTGCGATTAAGAACACTACTTTTTTAGGTATTACATGGAGTGAAGATGAAAACTAAATGCCATCAAATCTTTTCTTTAGACAGTCAGAACCGTCAGAGTTACATTCATATAATTAATTCATTCGTATAATTCCCTTAGCACTTTTAAAACCGCTTAGCTTTCCGCCATGTTTTCACACAAAACGAAACTACTCTGCGTTCTGTGCGCACGTGCGACTGTTACTTAAAACTGTGCTTTATGCTGGACAGTATTTATTTATCCTGAGTTGTTCAAATCGCGGTAATCGAATACGGTTTTAATGAAAATTAAAATATGTAACGGTAATACTAACCGTGAGGAATTTTATCATGACCGGTAATCGTTCCACCCCTAATCTGAACTTTACAACATTTGCTAACTCTTCTTTGCAGAACTGCTCAAGTTCAGTTACATTTGGTGACAGTTTGTGGACTGCATTCATTCCACAGATTTTCAATAGGGTTTAAGTCTGGGCTCTGTCTAGGCCATGCAAGGACATTCACCTTTTTCTCCTTCAACCACTGTGTGCTAAGTTTTGCTGTGTGCTTTGGGTCATTGATATGTTGGAAGTTAAACCTTCTTCCCATTGGCAACTTTCTGGCAGAGGGCAGCAGATTTTCCTCAAGAATTTGACAGTATTTTGCCCCATCCATTTTTCCTTTTATCCTGACAAGTGCTCCAGTCCCTGCTGCAGAGAAACACCCCCATAACAGGATATCACCCCCTCCATGCTTTACTGTAGGACTACTGTTATTTGGATGGTGATTTCCACCAGACATATCGTATGGTGTTGAGGACAAATAATTCAATTATTCAAAAATACCTTCCACTTCTTAATAATAGACTTGACTGTGCTTCTAGGCATTGATAAAGTCTTAGAATTTTTTTTTGTATCCATCTCCTGACTTGTGCCTGTCCACAACTTTATCCTGGAGATCTTTTGACAGTGCCTTGCCACCCATAGTTGATTGTTTGCTGAAATGCTCCGTGGAAGCTCTTTTCATGCTGAGCTTATCAAAATGACCACAGCTGATCACAGTTGAAAGTCAAATGGCTTTGTGTGCCATTGAGAAGGTGATTAGCCTCATCTGAGTTTACAAGTCATTTTTAGTAGTGGGGTGATCATTTTTCCAACTCAGTGATTCTGGTTGTTTATTTATTTATTTATTTTTATGACATGATGGTGTTGTATCTTTTACTTGGATGTTATAAGTTGCACCGAGTAAATACAGCAAAAAACAAAAACTGTGTCCATCTTCATTTCAGGCTGCAAAGCAA
>NW_015639782.1:124029-146272 GCF_001515625.1 Sinocyclocheilus rhinocerous | reverse complement strand
AGCTCAGTATCGGGCCCGATACCAGTATCGGTATCGGTGCATCCCTACTTATTTGCATGTATTTTGGGAGAAATTTATGAATTTACGTGTGGTAAATCGACTGACAGGACTCAAACATGGCGGCGCCCATCTCATGTTACAGATCATGATCAAGATCATTTGGAACGGGTTTTAAACGACAAAACACACTCATTTACACATATTTGTGAATCGGAATATCAGATTGTTCATGACATGGTATGCAAGTTTGTGAATATTTTAAATAAAAGAGGAAAAACTAAATAAAAGCGATCCATCTGTCATAAAGTGTTATTGTGGCCGCGATGTGTCACGTGACAAGCATGACGCGTCGCCATGGAAACAGTAAGGGGAAACGTTCTAAAATAACAGTCGCCTTAAAAAAACTCACTCTGGGGGGACCGCTAAAATACTTTAAACTCACCACTGAAAGGGTTAAGAAGGGGGGTGATCCTTTTTCCAACTCAGTGATTCTGTTTTTTTTTTTTTATGACATGTTTGTGTTATCTTACTTATCTTTCACTTGGATCCGTTCAAACACTTTTCCATTCTAGCAATATTTGTGGTTGACCGACATGGATTTTTAAGTGTCTGATAACTAGAGAGCACAGTGGTCAATAAGATGCTAATCCAATATCCCCCGATACAGTGTTATCCAATTTATTCGGAATAAACGTTTCCTCCAAATTCACCAACACTATTGGATTTCAATATGAAGTAAAACTAGTAGGATACAGTAATCCTTCATAAACCTGTCATAACACTGACCTACCATCCAGATGGTATTATATAGGCCATTCTAGTCAGGACACAAGATAACTCAATGTGCTAGCGTTCCCTGGCAGGCCAGTCCGGAATGAAGAAGTATGTTGTTAGATGTTTGTAAGTGGCTTACTATGGCGCTGGGTGGGCCAGTGGGTCAGACTCCGCCCTGCGGCCCAGACACTCTAATGGAGCCATTTATCTCCTGTCAACCTGCAGCTGGTTACCGGTTCCCCACTGCTTCCTCTGCCGCTTGAGTAGCCAGGCAGCTGGAGTCATGGCCAGAGAGGAAGTCTAAACCAGACACAGCACCACTGGAGCACTATCGCAGCCCCACACCTCACGGACGGCTGAAGACACATCGATTAAAAATGAGTGACTGGACTGGGGATTCCCAGAGCTCTGCTGTTAGGACAGGTGCCAGGGAAGCCATTCACAGTTTATCACCTCCAAATTTGTTACGACTGACCTGCTGACAAGCCAAGCGGCAACTGATGTGAGCAGGAGGGGTGTTTAAGAAAGCCAGGATTCCCAAGGGTAGCAAATTCTACACTGGATGATTATTAAAAAGAACCATTCTTGTGCTGGATAGAGTTCTTGAGTTGATTTACGGTCCTCTGGAGATTAAACGTTTTAGATTTTACTTCATAGGTTCTTCAGATCAGTGTATTGTACATTGATTTATTAGTTCTGTAACGCACCAGTACATAAAGTTCTTCGTGAAAAAAACATTCTCATATGGCATTGAATTATTGGTGCTTGCTGAAGCTAATACTCTTGGTCATACTCATATGAATGTTTATGCTACAGACATGAACATCTCAAATATTGAGGCTTACTGAGCAGATGTCTGCTATTATTTCTAAGACTTATAAGAATTATGCTCAGACTTAATGATCATTTTTCATAATTTTCTCCTGGTGGATGATAAAAAAGTGAAATTTTGTCTTGCTATAAAATTAATTTATCTAATTTGTGGTACATTTGTTCTGTAAATAATTTTTTTAAAATTCTGCAAGTAATTTTAGGCATTACAACAAGGAAAACCAAAAAAAAGATAACCAATATGGTACAAATATTTTTTGAATTCTTATAGACCGACACCGAAGGCAGGGGCTGAGCATCTGGCAGCGAATATCTACATATTTGCTATATAGCAAATATCTACATATTTGGACTGCTCTTTTTTATTATTTTGTACTGTTTTCTGAAGTCCACTTATAATGTTATCATGATTTTTACATAAAAAACATCATAATTTAGAAGTAATACACTATTTTCTGTCCTGTTTTGACCCCTCTCATCAGAACGTTCTGTTTGAATAGGGAGTAAACACCCACTGCTATGATTGGCTAACAGTTGTGTATGTTTGACAGCCTACATCCTTCATAGACGGATGCTGCTGTGATTTAGGTTAAAAATGCATAAATACTCAGTACATATCAAACGATCTGTAATAACAGACAAAGCAACAGTGACCAAGTAATAAAAACAGTTACTCACGCTTGTATGGTGTGAGATTACTGTCAGATCCAATATATTTGGAACGGCATCGTCTTTTAGTTTCAATCTTTCTGAAAATCCTGTCGAATTGTGCTTTGTTTGTGAACGAATCCGCAGTTAAATGAAGTGAACAAAGAACCAAGTTCTTCCTGACGCGGTCTGGAACTTCATTAAAAATAATGAAGACTATTTTCCTAACACTGGGATAAGAAGGAACGCCATACAAAGACTGTTTTCCACAACTTTGCACTGTACAGCGTCTTGTTGTTCTCGGAGCCATCTTTATCATTTGGTTTCAGTGTAGACCTGTGTTTGCCTCTCTTGTTATTTACCCACTACGTGCACAAATCAGTGGGCGGAGCTAAAGAGTGCTATAGAAGCAAGCGTTGATCTTCTGCGGAGGCGGGGTTTAAGAAAGCCTGTTTCTGCCACAGAATAAAAAAATAAAAAAATGCAACTTTTTATCTCACAATTCAGAATTTTTTCTTCATAATTATGAGTTTATATCTTACAATTCTGAGTTTATATCTCACAATACTGAGAAAAAAATCTGAATTGAAAAAAAAAAAGAATTGTGAGATAAAAAGTAGCAATTACCTTTTTGTTTTTTTCATTATGTGGTGGAAACTGGCTTCCATAGCAATCACTTAACAACCATCCAAATTAAAATAAAATAACATCAAGCAGCTACATAGCAATATGGCAAAAACAACTCAAACCATCTTGGCAACACCCTACAACCATCCGAAACAACCTAGTATCAAGGCAGTATGTTTTGCACAGGCAAGCACCAAGCACTTTATTTTAAAATTCTTAATTCTAGAAAGAATAAAAGAAGAATAAATGTAAAAGAATAAATGTACACAGTGTATCATGAATAATTACAACAACAAAAAAATACACCCTTAAGTGATCAGCTGACATGACACAAACTCTTTAAGATCTGTCAATGCAGAATTTTCACTGCATTACTACGTAGCTGTGGGATGCGTTTCTGAAAAAACTCAATCCCACGAGAGTGCTGGAGTGAATAAAAGCATGCAGGTGTGTTTCAACTGAAGTGTCTGGCACAGAATCCATGGCTCTTCACCACTGCAGGCTGCGAACATTCACGATTGTTCCTATCCACCTTCAGCTGCTAAATCTTGCCGCTGTATAAATATGACACACGTTCTGGAGAGCCCACACTGAGTAATAATCTGTTCACCCACAGCTAACACTTTGAGACGAACAGGTGAGCCATTGTGCGAGTGCAGGCACCGAACATGTGTCTTCTGTACAGTAAAGCTGTCCACGTAATAAGTGACATGCTGATTTTCTGCAGTGATTAGCATTAACAAAAGACGCGAGCGAGACAGAAACGAGCTGCAGGAGTTAGTATGCAGTGAGCATTCCTCAAATATCAAATGAGAACAAAAGGTTATGGATGTTAAATACAAATTACAGGATTATTCCACCGATGACTTCATGTGGAACTGAGACATGCCGCTAATTAAATAAGCGTTCTGAAGTGCACAGCGGGGCTAGAACAGGGCCCAAAGGGTGAATATGCCTTTAACAGGTTGAAGTATTGCTTAAACAGGCGGTTTATTTCATCTCCAGTGGGACAGCGTAATAAAGGTATGTTAGGCCGAGTGGATAGCCTGGTTTCAACACAACCAAACCATGTAGCCACACAGGGAGAGTCAACACAAGGCTGCTTAGATCCCAAAAGTAAGTGGTCAGTCTCTCAAACCATAAGTGCTACTTTATTTATTTTTAATGTCAAAGCTTGAAATAGAGGGCGGACTTTGATAATTGCAGTGGATGTGTTTTTATAAGGATACACAATAGCTGTCTGGTCAATAGCTGATAGGACTATACACTACCGTTTATAAGTTTGGGGTCAGTAAGATGTTTTAATAGTTCTGAAAGAAGTCTCTTTTGCTCACCAAGGCTATCATTACAATTTAAAATAACTCTTTTCTATGTGAATATTTTTTTAAATGCAACTCATTCATGTGATGCCAAAGCTGAATTTTCAGTATCATTACTCCAGTCTTCAGTGTCACGTGTATTAAAAACATACACACTGCATACTTGACTTCTTGTTCTAGGAATACAAGTGATAGTGGTTCAAAAGCAGTGAAGTTGCATGTAATGTGTTTAATACATGTTTTACATGCTCCAGATGCTGATACTATGAAGACTATGTGTTTTAAAGATTTAACTTGAAATGAATGGAGTGAATGTGATTCCTCCCTAATGATGATCCCTGCTGTGCTTAGACATTACTGAGAGCGTCTGGCCCTGTTAGAGCAGATATACAGACGGGGTGCTTCAGAGCTCAGCTGTGTTTAGTAGGAAAGAGCACATAGAAATAGACAGTGATCTCGTGCCATGCACATGCGCACGATGCTGCTGCTGGGAAGTTGTTTTTGTGACATATAATGCTGTCAACATTTTTTTGGTTTGTGTGGACTGAGACACATTTTGTGACATATTTCCATGATGATTCTTCTTTATAAGCCATTTAGAACACAAAAGCAGAATGTGGATGCTGTTTTTTTTTCATTAAAGTGTATGGTGACCATCAGATTTTCAGTGAATACTACCTCAAGCATCATAAAAGCAGTCAATATGTCTTTTAAAATTTTTTTTTTTTTTTTTTTTTTTTTTTGTGAACTATCCCTTTAAGTAACCGGAATTGTTAAGCGGAATCTGAAACAAAGTTATTTGATTCTTTACAATTCCAGTCACTAACTCTTTCCATCAAAAGTAACATTTCCCAGAGGTGTGCTTTGTTGTATTTTCAGCAGATCATGTCGCACATCAAATGTGTCATATAAAAAGTAGTGGCAGTTTTCCACATCAAGAGTTCAGCTTCTGCTTCACTGGCCTCTGTTCATGTTCTCCACATCCGCTCTCTGACACTGGGCTGGCTTAATCAAACATGTGGTTCTATTCATAGAATGTAAACAGTGCTGTGGTGGCTTAGTTTTGTGGGGATCAGAGCAATGACCACTGACTAGAGATTCATCGCTCTGGCATCTGCACAAACACGGATGGCTAACCTTCATGATCGAAGATCGCGGATCCAGGTCAGAGCCCATCTGGTGCCCTACCACTCGAGAATAACAGGCTTGTGATATGATGGAAAAGGCTTCCTTTGTCCCAGATATGGAAGTGGCAGGATCTCTATATGAGAGGGAGGGGCAAACACCAGTGGAAATGTGTCTATGTTTCAAAAGATTCAGCAGTTACACATAGAATTAAAAAAAATGAAGTGAGTAATTTTTTCTGAGGAAAGTCAGCCATTTGTAGGCAGTCTTCCTGAAACACTGTGGTTATGTGCTGCTTTTAAAAACAATGTTTTAGTGGTCTGAAATGTCAGTTTCTGACACAATGGTGGATGGGGCAGAGCTGAATTGGCAGTTCAAGTGTTTAGAAATCTTTTTTTGGAAATAATAATTCTTTTTTTGTACTTCTGTTTGGCGTATTACACAAACTGTAAAGTGTATAAAATGTTTAAAAAATGTGAAGCAGCACAACTGTTTTCAACATTGATAATAAGAAGAAATATTTTTAAACATCAAATCAGCATATTAGAATGATTTCTGAAGGATCATGTGACACTGGAGACCGGAGTAATGATGCTAAAAATTCAGCTTTGCAATCACTGGAATAAATTAATAAATTACATTTTACAATATATTGAAAATATACATTTTAAATTGTAATATTATTTTACAATATTATTGTTTTACTATTAATACACATTAATATAAATGTAAATATAAATAATATAATTATTTTATTATTAAAATATATAGTCCAACATTAGTTTATTCTTGTTAGTTAGAGTTTAAATTGCAGCAACCATCAATGTGACATAAAAAATGTGACATCTGTTTTTTCATAGGAAGCTTATGACTATGGAATAAAATCGCTGTCAAAAATAATCGTACGTAATTCAAAGCATTTGTGTGTCATTTTAATTTACTCGTGCGTAATTTAAAAGTATTGTATGTAATTCTGTTTTTTGTCAGAGTTGGACATGTCTTCACCTCCGGTACCTTCAGGGAGGAGATTGAGGCGAGAATTAGAAGGAGTGCTTATGCTGCTGTGTCCAATGTTGAAGTGAATCCTCACAGGAAGCCACAGACAAACAGAAGTACGAGAACAACCGAAGAGTATCAGAAGCTTTTAGGCTATGGTTCAGCATCAGAGCACATAAAGATTCTTTGATTCCTCCATTTTACATGTCAAGGAATCGATTTGCAAACATTAAAGATGACGGCGAATTTCTCTGATGTTTCTAGCCTGTGATATTTTCTGTCATATTCTTTAATACTTCATCTATTTCACGCATTTTGGAGAACAAGATGCATTGAATCTCCAAATATTAGTAGGTCTGGTTCAGCATTGCGGTGAAGGTCCCCGCTGACATGCATTAAGAATTTGATCAATGGGAGTGTAAACATGCAAAAGCTGCGGCAAATCCTTTCGTTATGCCGCACCGCAAACACACTTGCACTCGCAAAAATTCATTTTCAGTCTCCTTTGATTTCTAGTTTGTTGACACAAGGGCGCAGAACGTGTGACACAAAATGTGTGAGGAACTGACGATCAAACTAATGCCGTACCTTTCCGCTAAAATTCCCATAAATATGCTAATTTCCCATAGCCTGAATGAAATGCAGTC
The DNA here is from genome assembly GCF_001515625.1 of Sinocyclocheilus rhinocerous. Lineage (NCBI taxonomy): Eukaryota > Metazoa > Chordata > Actinopteri > Cypriniformes > Cyprinidae > Sinocyclocheilus > Sinocyclocheilus rhinocerous. The sequence goes on along the minus strand of NW_015639782.1, from coordinate 139,305 downwards.
TGTGCCGCACATAAATGGCAATCTGATGGGTTGCTGCGTTGAGTCTCAAATGTACTAATCTGCATTCCCATCTGACAATAATGAACAGCAGAACCTGCTACAATATCACGGCTATCTCTGATCCTATCCAAATACTTATGATATTCAAAACAGGTGCTTCCACATTTTACCATATCTGGAGCTAGTAATGGTTATCCATGTTGCTATCATGTTTTTTTTTTTTGTCTTTAACTATTGTATTTTATGTATAAGATACCCAATGCGCTCTTCATTAGAATAATTAAAATTTGTTTGGCACTTACAGAAATAATGTGGTCTTTCTGAACCACTTTCAGTTAATTTTTAGCCAGCCATACAGATTTTGTCAGCATAAATAAAAACAGTTTTTGATCCAGTATTGCATGACCAATCAAATGGACTGATTAGCTGATGGCCTTTCTCTCAGTTTTCTATAAATTGTTGCGGCTGGATGCTTATGTAACCTTTCAAACCCACCCAGCGTTTCCTCAAGTCCCTAAACTAAAATGATTCCTGAGAACGCATGCTGGCCTTTCTCATTCAGAAACTTATAATAGAGAGAGGTCACTTTTTAAAAAAACCTAGTCAATGAACCCCAGCTGGTGAAATTCCCAATATAAACAATTCTACTGAAAATGTAAATTTCATACATACTCTTTCCCAGAGTCTATAATGAATAATCCACTGAGGCCTTTGCTCAGAGTAGAGCTAAAGCGATCAAGAGAATCCATCTTTTAAACCCTGGATCATCGCCAAGAAAGACAAGCAAAGCGCAGTGTTTAATGCAAGAAATAGAACTGAGGAAAGATTTGGGATCAGTGTCTCCCTCCGTCTCATCATTAAGCCACAGAGGCCGGCACTGAACACGAACCCACTGTATTCAGATATCTCCTCTGGGAATGAGGAAATGAAAAATTTAATAGCTTGAATCTATTTGGGTGTTTCTTAAACTTAAGGCACTTGTGGCCCTGTGGACCCTGTGAAAATAATTATTATATTAAAATACAATTTACACACTCACACTTAATTAAAGTTGCCCACTGAAAGAAGGAGAATTCTGCCACATTTCAAATGATGTATTCTGTACATTGGTTTAAAAAAAAAAAAAAAAAAAAATACTAAAAATAAGAATGGCGATGGAAATGACATATAAAAAATTTAATAAAATGACTGACTCCTTTGTCTCGCTAAGAGGAATTTCACAATTATAAGTAGCCTACACAAAATTAAACATTATTTTCCCACTTTTAGCATAAATTGATCAAATTAAAGCTTGATTAGAAATGATGCACACTTAAAATATTCTGCTGATATTTACTTTTTTTCTTTGCATAGAGAATGCTTATGTAACATGTTATGTGTAAAAGACAAAGCACACAAGTATAGAAGTATTTTCACATAATAAATACTGAAATGGTTCATGATTATTTAACTTTTAGTTCACAACATTTTTAAAATGTAAATGTAAAATGTTAGGGGTGCTCCGACTGATCGGCTACCAATCACTATCGGCTGATAATCGCTTTGGGATGATTGATCGGTGGTCTCTAAAAAGGCCGATCTCAAAAAAACGGATCTCAAGCTAATGACGTGCCTGCCGTGAGAGGTTTGGCACGACATGCAGCGGCACCGTCTCAGTCTCTGTCCGACGCGGGAGAAATCATTATAATGCTGAAGGTGAGGTACCTTAATTAAATAAGTGATTCTGTTGAGCTTATGAACGCAATGGCCAATCAGAAGCGCTCAGATGAGTCATCGCTGAAACACCGGAGTTTAGTTCAGTGCGCGCGCTCGCTGACTGAATTCTGCTCTCTAGTGAATTTACTTCTCAAACATTTTCCCTGCGAATATATTTCAGCAGTTATTACCTATTTGTGTCCCATATTTCTGTCAAATGAACCAGCGATGCCAATCATTTGTGATTTGGTGAACTGGCCGAATGCATTTGGACCGCTCTCTCACTGAATCATATAGCCTCCCCCTGGCCTCGGAGTCGGGTCTGAAATTACTGGGGGCTTGAGGCAAAAATAGCACCAAATTGGACAAAATTGCCCCTGCACCATTAAACAAAATCTATTACGGCTGTAAAAATGAAATGAAAAGTGTTGATTGTTGCATTGCATATCGCATCATATTTCTTTTTACGCGTTTTTACAGCATTGCGCATTATAACCAATCACACATGATTCTGTTGAGCTTATGAACGCAATGGCCAATCAGAAGCGCTCAGATGAGTCATCGCTGAAACACTGGAGTTTAGTTCAGTGCGCGCGCTCGCTGACTGAATTCTGCTCTCGTGAATTTACTTCTCATAAACAACAAACTGCAAAAGTACGTGCGATGTAAGTAAAAGATTCATTTCACAGTGTAGGGAGCTTCAGTGATAATAATGTGAGTTGTTTAAGAGTGCTTAAACGCATGCTAAGACTATAGTCAGTGATAATGTGATAATGTAAATTCTTTGCTCGCTTTCGGTATATAATTTATTCGCTGTTTGAATAACCGTGGAATTTAAACAAAATAATGAAATAATTAGTAACTTACAATGCTTTTATTAAACTGTGATCACGTTAAATATAAATTCAGTCATATTAAAATATTTTATGACATGACACACATGTCTGGTACTGGTCTAAAAAGACGTGCTAATGATGTGCAAATAATAGATTACACTAACATTAGGCTACTTTTATCCTTATACCCTAGACTTGGTTCACTGCATATGTCGAATCAGCTGAAAACAAACAAGAAAAAAAAAAAAAACCTCTCTATGCGTACGCTAAGCTGAAATCCTGCAGGCGCCCTTGAAAGGCACCACATCATGGAAAACAATGTTCTTTGCTTTGAGTTTTCGAGCACACTACTGGTCAAACGATAAGGGTCGGTAGGAATGTATAGAATGTATTGATGTATAGAAAGAATTGATGTATAATAAGTTACAAAGAACAGCATTTATTTGAAACAGAAATCTTTTGCAGCAGTCTTTATTGCCACTTTCGATCAATTTAATCATATCCTTGTTGAATAAATGTATTATCTTCTTTTAAAAAATAAAATAAAATCATACTGACCCCAAACTTTTGATCGGTTGTGTACCGTGTAGGCAACTCAAGGTTCAAAGGTGCAAGTACATTAGCATATGTCAGCTACATTTTATGTATCAACACCTATTTAGTATAACTCTGAATGTCTACGCCAAGCTTAGCCCATCAAAACAACATTTACATATAAACATTTTAAGGCTACAGCTGGAAAAATGTTTAATTCAGCAACTATGTTGTTTTTGATATAACGAATTACTGAAATAAATGAACTTTTCCACGACATTCTAATTTATTGAGATGCACCTGTACATTATCAACAGACTTGAGGGGGAAAATTAAATGCTATAATAAAAGTGTAAAAAATAAGGCTCATTTTTCACAAAACCTTCTGTATTAGTTGTGATGTGGATTCCACCCGAAACACACAGTACAGTTACATTTTTAAGTTTATTCTATACTGTATGAAATAATCAGCCATCAAACAGTCAGCTTGGGAAAATTTGCTTTGACACAATAAGCTATAGATAGCATTCCACGGCTAGAACCACAAACATATGGCTCGTTTGTATTCATAATTCATGGATTATGCATCGCATAAATTGCAGAGAGCTTTTCAGTTATGCACCATAATCCTGCTCTGCCTTAAATTGGGTTGTTACTGAGTCGATGGACAGCGTAGGAGTCCCCGTTCTTTGTGTTCACATGATGGTGAAGTGAGTAAGTGTGAGTGAGTTAGCTCTTCATCCCTTCTCTTCCTCCTACCTGCTCTCTGAGCCTCTGCCTGTATTCCTAACAAAGGGCTATAAATCCACGGAGCTCAGCTTAAATGTGCAGAGCTCCTTCTGCTGAGAGTCAAAGTAAACATGAGAAAGGTGAAGAGGAGTTATGCACGTGGATTTATTTTGTGGTTTTATATGGTCATAAATGAGTCAAGAGCAGATGACGCGTACACTGAAATATGATTTGCTGACGCTACTAAGGTCTCCGGAGAGCATGTCACAGCCTGTACAGCATTTGGGTGTCATTACTAATTCAAAGTCAACATGGAATCGAAATGTACTTAATAAATGTTTCTGGGCTTTCCTAAAAGCGTACATTATTCTAAAAAAAGTTTGTTTTCATAATCATTCTTCAAGATCTAATAACTTTCACTCTATTTTCTTCCAAATATTTTGATAAATCTGTATAATACATCACATTATAGACTTTAATACACAGCGAATGCCATTTCATGTTGACTTTAAGGTTGGAAAGTGATACCAAATACTCTTCCGTTCAAAAGTTGGTAAAATTATTTTAATGCTTTTAGAAAAGAAGTCTCTTATGCTTACCAAGACTGCATTTATTTGATAAAAAAGGAAAGTAAAAACAGTAATATTGTAAAATATTACAACTGAAAATAACTTTTCTCTTTTATTATATTTAAAATGTAATTTATTCCTGATGCAAAGCTGAATTTCCAGCAGCCAGTTTTCAGTGTCACATGATCCTTTAGAAATCATTCTAATAAGTTGATTTGCTGCTCAAGAAACATTTCTTATTAATATTATCAATGATAAAAAAGTTGTGCTGCTCAATATTTTCATGGAAAATGTTTCTGTGATCATTTTTCTTTTTTCAGGAAATTTGCCTGAATATACGGTTCGAATGAACAGTATTTCTTTGAAATATAAATTTTTATAACAGTGTAAATGTCTTAACATTTCATCAATTGAATGCATTGAACTGGAATAAAAGTACTAATTAAAAAATAAACAAACAAACTTAATGGTAGTGTATATACATTTTTTTTTTTTTTTTTTTACATTTTTTCTAAATTTTTCAAAATGTTTTATCACATTTAGTTCAGACTGCAAAAATATCTCTTTGCTGCACTGTAGATTCAATATCAGCATAGGAAACACCTCATATATTCTTCTGACAGGATCAAAGTAATACTGTAAGTATCTGTGACAATGATTACATTTATACAGTATAAAAGATGCACTTGTGTGTCTGCTAGAGTTGAAATGTACACTTTGTGTGTCTATAATCATAATGCTAAGCCGCGCTCCACCCTGTCTGTGCTTTACCGGCCCTGGAGGACGAGGTTCTGGGGTGAGGGTGGATGACGCCACTGCCTGACCACCGTGCCAGGTGAGATCACAGGATGCAGGCAGATACACGCACATGTACACGTACAGCAGCTGGCTCTTAACAACCACAGTGGGAGCCTCCCTCAGCTGCCGCAGGAAACTCCTGACCTCTCGCCTGCCTCCAGCTCCATGGAAGCACAGCCGATTATTCCCATATGCTCACCTCTACCTCCACCAGCACAGAGATGGAGCAGCTGCGGGTCATTTTGACGTGGTCACAGCTGTATAGTGTATACACTATATATCAGGGTGTCAAACAACATAGACAAGCTTTCTGCAGGTTTAATGAAGATAATTTTTTTTAAAGGGATAGTTCACCCAAAAATGAAAATCATTTCATTCACAAATTCAGTTCTTTCTTGTGTTGAACACAAAAGAAGAAGAATGTTGTTCACCAAAAAGTTGCTGGTAGCCACTGACTTACATAGCAGGGGAAAAAATACTACGGAAGTCAATGGCTACCAGCAACTGTTTGGCTACCAACATTCTTCAAAATATTTTCTTTAGTGTTCAACATAAGAAAGAAACTCATTCAAGTTTGGAACAACATGAGGGTGAGTACATGATGACAGAATTTTCTTTTTTTTTGGGGGGGGGCGAACTATCCCTTTAAGACAAATTAAAGAAAATTTAAGGAATAGGAAGTAAACAATGAGCTGTATAAGCAACACTTCAAAGATAGAAAACATAACTTCCAACTGATCACCATTACTTTTAAATAAATACCTAACCTAGAATATGGAATACATTTTTCCATTGTTTTTTTCTTCTCTTTTTTCCAGTTTTTTTTTTTTCATTTTTTGTCCAATTTCTTTCTTTTTTTTTACTGTAGCTTCTGATCACACTGCTAAAGTGATGTTCTTCCTCAGTATTTTTGTCTTGTTTTTCAGTGCAAATGTCTAAAGTTTTTTTTTTTTATCAAAACATATTGAGAAGCAAATTGGCATAAGTTTTATTTTCTGATAAATTAATAAAAATGAAGCGAGTTTATGATGAAAACAAAAACAAAGATCTTACAGTGGGCTCAGAAAAACTAAAATCAAATGGAAAACAAGTTTTGATATTTCACTGACAGATAGTTGTTTTGTTCTTATTTTAAGCTTAAATTCACTTTATTTATTTTTTCAACTTCTCAGAAAACAAGACTTCGTGTTCAGTTTGCATCTCTAGTAAATATATCTTGATTTAAGGATATTTAGCTAGATATGTATACTGGAAACAAGACAAAAATATTGGGGAAGATATACATTTTTTGCAATACATAAAACATTTAATGCCATGACTATGAATTTAAGACTTTCTGCTCCTTTTCAAGGCCTTAATTTGTGGAAGGGCAAAGACCTGAAGACCTGCAGAAACCTTGGCAGAGAACAACATCTGGTTAACTGAAGATCTAATCCTTTATTTTCCTGATGCATCAAATTTAACATAATCTGACAACAGATTATGTCTCAAAGGCCAAGTTTAAATGCATTTCAGAGGTTTTCCTTAAAATGAGCAACGAAGTCCACAAATTCAGTCAGTCACTACTAATTATAACAGCTTTTCGGATGGCCTAAACCTTCCCGGAGGGTTTACAATCCCATGATTGTGGTTTGGGCCTCAACAGAGACTTGTCAGGCACCGAACAGACCAGAGCCCATTTCCTGCTGAGCTGCTGTTTGCTGGAGGAAGTGGCAAAGCTTCAGTGGAACAACCTGTACATGAGCACCCGCCCCCAGGGTCAGCGGATCCTGTGAGAGTCAACCATCTACCTCACTTCCAGCGTCTCACAGCTCAGCGCTCCTCTCTGGGAACGGCAGGATGGAAATCAACATAGGCAGAAAATCCAATTAAGCCTCATTATTTTTTCAGAATACACTCAGAAATGTGACATACACAAGCTGAAAGTTACAGGCGGTACACAGAAGTCCCAGGACCAGAGGCAGAGTGAAAGCATCCTGTGTGGTTCAGAGGTGAGCAGTGGTGAGAAAGAGCGACATCATTGCATTGGCTGTTTTTATGGGAAGATTTAATCTAAGATTTGGTTTAGTTCACAAAGTCTCCAATTGGAACCATACAGCGGAAGTAGTTTAGTTATGATAATTAGATGAAGTCCAAAAAAGCAAAAATATGGTCCCGAAAACAACTAAAAAAAAAACAAAAAACTGATTGGATATCTGCTGCTGTCATGTCAATCAGTGTCCTTTTTTCTGTTTGTTATGCATGAGAATCAACAATCAGCTTTCAGGCGTGTGATGTATTGTTTCTGTTGATTGTGATTACTCTGTGTATAATATGACGATCTGTGCATTAAAAGAAGAAAAAAGTAAAAAACTTTCAGGATATACACTACTGGGTTAAAGTTTGGGGTCAGTAAGATGTTTTTGAAGTCTCTTATGCTCACCAAAGCTGCATTTGTTTGATTACAAATACAGTAAATACAGAAATATTGTGAAATATCATTACAATTTAAAATTACAATGCTGACAAAGCTTAATTTTCAGGGGCCATTACTCCAGTCTTCAGTGTCACATTATCATTCAGAAATCATTCTAATGTGGATGGCAATAATATTTTTGTGGAAACCGTGATACATTTTTTAGGATTCTCTGATGTATAAAAAGTTCAAAAGGACACAATTTACTTGAAATGTAAATCTTTTCTAATATTGTAAATGTCATTACTGTCACATTTGATCAATTAAATGTGTCCTAGCTGAATTAACTTTTTTCATATCTGTTCAAAAACTAAATAAATAAATAAATATTGTCCCTGAACTTTTGTACAGTAGTGTACCGCGACAGTGGTGGTGCATATATATAAAACTAATTAAGCATAATTTTGCATTAAATATAATTCTAAATATGTCCATTTAGAACAAAATGTAGAAAACATGATTTATCTCAATTGGATTTTTACTGTTTTATATCTTGCATTACATTTTTGAAGGTACTAAACAACAACAACTATTTTCAAGCCATTTTAGAGCAAATACATCTCACCAGAAGGCATCTATATTGCCTAGCCCTACTTCTAAAATATCTAAAACTTGTTTATGAAATAACAAGAGCTGGTCTGTCCAAAACCAGCTTGTTTTGCTGCATGTCTGCAGCTCAAATTAATCAGCAGATTGTTGTGTTGATACTCATTCATAATATATTATGTAGTCTTAATGCGGTGTGCTTGAGCTGACTATGAATCACACAAACAAACCACGGGTCAACATCAGGACCATCCTGATACCTGCGTGTCTCATGAACACACAGTATGACACTGAGAAATAACCAAGCATTTGAACAGGACCATCGCGACCTGAATAAAACATGTGACTGGGAGCATGTGATCAATATGCAACATCTTCATTAGGTACACAATGACCTTACACCACAATGCACTGAGATTTACGCATCCCCTCCGTGAGCAGACACGAACAGCGTGGCGTCTGCTAGGGACTGTGCAAAATGTACCCTTCACGCTCAGAGCCAGTCCAATCCAGACGCAGTCCCCAGCCGGCCCCTCTAGAGGCTCTCAACAGAGCTCTATGTGAGCTGAATTTGAGGCCATATGATGTAGCTGTAGAGTTTCCTACTGCTGCTCTGATAATTCCCACCAATACGGTTAAAGGGGTCATATGATGCGATTTCAATTTTTCCTTTCTCTTTGAAGTGTTACAAGCTCTTGGTGCATTAAGAAGATCTGTAAAGTTGCAAAGACTAAAGTCTCAAATCCAAAGAGATATTCTTTATAAAAGTTAAGAGTCAACCACACCTACCTAAAACGGCTCGTTCTAACACGCCCCCACATGTCTACGTCATGATGTGGGAAGATTTGCATAACGCCGCCCAAATGTTCACGCAAAGAAAGAAGGCGTAAGTTTTATTCTCGCTGTAGTATTGTTGTTGCCGCCATGTCGTGGAGATGCGTGTGTGTTTGTGTTCTGTGTGTTTCGTTGTGAAAGCGAAACTACTTTGTTCGGCCTATATAATGTACAGTATGTGGAAAATAATGTGTTTTTTTAACCTTAAACCGCATAAACACATTTCATTACAACAATTAATCCATTACACATCATATGATATGACCCCTTTAAAATACAGCCACACCTGCCTGGTTCCAGTGAAGGGAGGTTAAACTGTCACATTTCTGATTTAGGAATTGCAGTGCATTTTAAGCATAGTAACAATGTGTAAAGCATCATGTATCATTTACATATATAGTTATATAGGGCTGGGCGATATATAAAGTCAGTATACTTATACACATTATTTCTAAAATATATTAATAATTTTATTCAGCAAGGATGCGTTTAATTGATCAAAAGTGACAGTAAAGACATGTATTATGATACAAAATATTTCTATTTTAAATGAGTTTCAAAGAAACCTTAAAAGATATATCACAGTTTCCACTTTCAACATTCATAATAATAATACATGTTTCTTGAGCAGCAAATCAGCATGTTACACCATCTATTGTGGAAGTATTGTATTGAGGTGCCTGGGTCCGGGTTACTTTTGAGGTCTGGTACAAATATGACATACAAAAATACAGGCTGTAGGCTCATATGTATGCACGATTAATCATTAATACATAGGGATCTCAATTCAAACACATCTTTTTTTTTTTCTCCAGCAGGCGCAATTACAATTATAGAATTAAATGACAAAATGTAATTTTGTGGTTGCCCTTTGACCACACAATAGTTCATCATACTTTTGTTCATGCCCTAGAGACAAAAACAATGGCGAGGGCAAAAAAGAAACACAGTTCAGCCCATATTAGCCTTCTGTTACCCAGCACCTCATATCATCTAATTACCCTCTTATTCATGTGTAATTCAGCTGAGAGAATGTGTCATGTCATGAGCCACAAGAGCGTAAAAAAGAGGTGCCTTCAAAACAAGTGAACACTCATGCTTTCAGTTTGTTTTGCTCAGAGACGCAGTGGAATAAAAGTCATCCATCCCTATTTTAGCTGGCAGTAATCTAAGCCTGTATGAAAGAATATGAAGGGACTGACAGCCACAGTGTACATGCCACTAAAGATCACTTATGTATTCTAGTCATAAATGTTAAATGGTTTGTGAGTAATCTTAGCCAACAGTAGTGCTCTTTCAACAAACCAGATCAATCTGCCACATAATCTTTTAAAATTGACAGCTGCTAAATGACATTTTAATGAACTTCAACTCAGGGCCTGCCTACAGGATGTTCTGCATGCCAGTGGAACAAACAAAGCCCCAAATACCTGCTTTCTGTTAAGGGATTCTGACAGCCTTTGATGAAAGCTCGACAAAGAACCACACTTACAATAGACTTTATATCGTATAACGACGTGTAAACAATCACTTACAAATCAAAACCAGCTGAGGCATGAAAACAACTAAACTGGAGTCCTGAGATCAAAACTGATCCAAACCGCTGTTGATGGATTTATGCTCTCATTCGAAAAAGAAGTAACATGAGTTTCCTACGATCAAAAACGTGACTAATGCTACTAAAAACAACTACAACTGCCACCAACATTCTTTTAGAGTGAAAGCATGTTCTCTAATAGCAGGTGAGCTTTTTTTTAACTTTAATTATTAAAATTGATGCGAAGTACAGACTGACAACTAAAATATATGCACAACAGCTGATCTCAATTAGCGTGTTCCTATATGTTCTTTAAACTCAGGTATCTTTTATCCTATTTTTAAAGGAAACGATGTTTAAATATCTTTGAAGGGAGACAAAACATCAACAATACAAAATGGTTTACATGCGCTAATTCTTTTTGATTGAGAACTAGCTAGTGCATGTTAAACTAATCTTTCTCTGAAGAAAGAAATCGGATGCAAATTGTGTTGCACTTACATAGCATTTATGTTTTTTTTTTAATTGTAATATCATTTATTTTAAAATACTTTACATTTTGTGGCCCCTTGAAGGTTTACGGAGGCCCCCAAGTTAACAACCACATATCTGATCTTAAAAACGGTTCCAAAAGAGTTAGAAAAAGAAATAATATAAATGAATAACAAAATAGAAACTTTTCAATATGATCTTATTCTGCAAGTGAAAGGCGACGTTACTTAAAAGCCATTGTATTGAAGTCCATACTAAATGAAACGCTCAGTGTTTCAGGGATATACAAAATACATATGCACTGTCGCTATGGTAGCGATATGCGCAAATCCCCCAAATGTTCAGATTATGAGAGTAAACTATATAACACTAATCATCTATTTATCTCTGTCTACAGGAGAACATCACTGCTGATCGCAGCTAAATGACGATACAATGTTAGTCAGCATCTCCAAACAGACGTTCATCCAGACCAGTCATATCCAATAATAGCGACGAAACGCGGTGCAGAAGTAAAACACACCGACTCTACAGCGCTGCTTCTCAATATCTAGCCAGCCCACTACCTAGACAGCAGTTTGAAGCGCTTACGGTGACCAAAAAACAGTCTAGGTAAGCAGCTCAGGAGCTTTTGCAGCACAGCCCCTGGTTTACAGAATTATTCAAACTTCTCCGCTTTTAGTTTACTTCAGGATGCGTTAAACTACCTTGAATCTGACAGCTGAACTCTCCCTTACTTTAAATCCTGTCCAAAGCGCAACTAACTACAGCACAGAGAGATATACGACCACATACTCACATACCAGCTTTAAATGTCGAACATTCTTTTCTTCTGTCATCTTGAAAGAAACCAAAAGGGGAAACAAAATAAATCTTGATGTCAGAAACAAGTGTGACTGTCTTCGACGCGCAATCCTCTGCGACGCAGTATGTCTCGAGAACGCAACTTTAGAGGAATGTGCGCGGCGTGAGCGCAGACAGACAATCGCAGGGAAGCGGCTCCTCCCACCGGCTACACACGCGCAAAGAACCTCCCGAATGATGGCTATGAGCGGCTATGGTCTCTTCCACTCAGGTTCTCGTTATTGGCAGTGCCATTAATCACCAGATGGCACTCCTGCGTCTCTATACGGTCAGCAATATGAACCATAATAGGAATTATGGATGTTATCGTCTGTGGACCTGCGAGGAGCAACCGTGACCCATTTGTTACACCTCGCGTATAAAACCGGGAAGAGATGATATAATATAGCTTCTTATTAAGGAGAATCACATACAGATGAATGGTAAGCAAAATTACCCCTGAGCAGCTATATGAGAGCAAATACAATCATGATAGAGTGGGTCATTTGCATTTCTCAGTTAAAAACGGACTCCTCTCAAACAGAGGAGACTGAGGCTAGTTGTCACGTTTTTTACTCCAGTTAATATTATAATTATCTATACAAGCACATATTTTTTCAAGTTTTAGCTTCAAAAAAGCTATTATAGAGTGCCATTTATATTGTGGGGTAAGTTGTCACGATAATATTAAACAAACTATTATGGTTTTCAGCTCAATTTAAGCAGTAAAAAATTGAAACAAAACAATGAAACATTAAAGATATAAAAGATAACATACAGAAATCTCAAACATTGTTTGACCAACAAAAACTAATAATTAAATAACTTTATATAAATTATGTAACTTTATTACACTTAAAACATATGTCAAGTTGCCCCTGACCTGTACTATACATGTGAAACATTTAGTTCTGGTTCTTAAATCTGACTAGCCAAGCTCGCCTGTATAAGACGGACTACCTGATTACATTTTGAAAAGCTTTTAAATCCCAACAAATGAATTGAATGCACCACAAGAATGTATTAAATACACAGCCAGCAGTTGGAGTTTATTAGCAACATCCTGATATTCAGCTAAGCAATGTGTACCTAATTTCCTGTTTTTCTTGGAAAAATCTTGCAAATTGCAGTAGACGCAGAAATGTCACATGGCATTAGCTGTTCAAGTATGAGCAGACCCCCTGTTGAGTGGATCCCACTGAGATAAGGCCAGCATGCTGTCCTACCACGGCCTCTCAACTCATGTCTGGAGTGTTATGTACGAACACTCAACACGTAAAAAAAAATAAAAACAAACAATTACTAATTGCTTCCTGGGTCGTTAGTCCAGAAATACAGTGCAGCTACAGTCTCACGGCACTGCTGATAAAACAATTTACACTTGCCACACAGAGTTCAGAAATCAAGGGCACTTGCTATTGACTGCCAACTTATGATTGACCCTGCAGTGGAGGTTCAGTGGAGCCATAGGTGCAGCGTACCCACGGTCAACTAAACAAACAAGACTTTTGAACACTGTAGTGATTTCATTTAATGATATTATTTGGAAAAAGCTGTAGCTAAATAAATATGCCATGAACCATACGGAGCCATTTCTGATTTCCTCTTTGCAGCTGTTTGCAAGGCTTTATGCCAGGGCTGCCCGGTCCTGTTGCTGGAGATCAAACTATTATAGGGTTTTCAGCAAAATGTAAGCAGTGAAACAACAAATGAATTATGAAACAAAAAACAACAATGAAACATCAAAGATGTAAAAGGTAGCATACAGAAATATCAAACCATTGTTTGGACAACAAAAGCTAATAATTCTAACTTAATATTTAAACTTTATCTAATTAACTTTCTTCCCTACCAGAGCCATTTTTTTAACTTAACGAATTAAAAAAAAAATTTCTGTCGGCTGCTGCATGTATACTGCATATTCCATGAAAACATAAACAAGTGATGGCATCACAGAATGAGGTAATACAGTTTGTTCTTGCCACCTAAGATGAATGCTTTCCTAAAGCAGATCCAGCCAATATGCAAACTGACTGTGGTTTAGTAAACTGAGAGGCCCAGTGAGGCCTGATATAAAATTCTTGTGGTCATGTAGATGAAGAAAGACAACATTGTGTTTCCCGAACGCCTGCTGCCACATGACACACCCATCACAAGATGAAAACCTGTCAGACTTGTAAAGCTTATTCCACTTTTGAGGGGACATGATACGTCCGAAGACATTACAGCTACACAAAAAGGAGTGTCTGCGGCCATCTGATGTGACAAAGACACTTTCTGCAAAAGGTTCTTCGAGAGGCTTTCAAGTCCAAACCCTCAGTGGTCTGGATGAGGGAAAAATTATTATAATGTGCAGAATAAATCAATTTGTATTTTGCTGGAGTGTGGTTATTTCTGAGAGGATGCACTCTCAAAAAACGGTGGCTTTTTCATTTCATGATGAATTCATTCATTCCACTCAAACAGTCTAGTGCCGCCTGCATGCCTTCTGAGGCATTCCTGACGTTCTTTTATTGAATTTTATTTCAGAGGGTGAAATATTACAAGCTGCTGATCAACGGTTTGAGAAGCCCGGGTGAAAGAATGAGGGTAGAACTCTAGCTGACAGGAAGCACAATGACATGAAGGCAGCTTACATAACAGATCATCATCAACACATCAGCATGAAGATCCAGGGGAAACGCATCGCTGCCCCTTTTTTACTCAATCTGTTGACTGTCTGAGGTGGGCGACACGCTGCGTAATAAGCTGCCTCCACACGCCCAAGAGACATTTCAAGTTAGATATGTTCAGGGCTCCAAACAAAAAAATCGAGTAAGGAGCCATTGGCTCCTTTAAGAAAAAATTTTTAGGCGCCAAATAATAAAGTGCCACAGAATAAACGTGTTTTATTTATTTCATTATTACTTTTTAACATTTCAATCATACTTTCATGTGTTTATGTCTCATCTTTTCTTGGATTTATCAGCATTTTAATCGATCTTGTAGATGACCTGGGAACTAAGGTTCACTTAAAGTGGGAACTAAATGTCTTTTCCAACTTGAAATATATACAGTAGTCAACATTTGAAGTGGATCAAAAAAGTTAATCAAAGTTGTCCTAAGACAACAGCGCATTTTGGTTTTAGGTTAACTTTGATGAACGGTTTTGATCCACTTCAAATGTTGACTACTGTTGACTTTGTTGAAGAAACAAACAATTGTTCATGACACAGAATCTGTGTCAATATCATGGACCATAACAAGCATCACTTGGCCACTGAGTGTAGTTTGGGCTCCTCCTCAATGCATCCTATAAGTGTTGTCAAAATGTCTTTCACACATTCAGTCTGTTTTTCTTCATTAGTAAAATGCAATTTTGTAGGAGGAGTTGAATCATGTAGACAACAGGTTAAGTAAAAATATTAA
>NW_015639782.1:120370-123751 GCF_001515625.1 Sinocyclocheilus rhinocerous | reverse complement strand
GAACACTTCAAATATAGTGCACAAACATTTTTTGTGCTTTATAGTGTTTTTGGTGCCTCTGATTCTATAACAGAATAGTATACACAGAATATCGGATTTGGATCGGTCTCGTCTGACCCAGGGCTCCAGACAAGAAAATCAAGTAAGGAGCCATTGGCTCCTATAATAATTTTTAGGCGCCAAATTATTTTTTTAGGTGCCAAAGAATAAACATGTTTTATTTATTTTATTATTATTTTTTTACATTTCAATCATACTTTCATGTGTTTATGTCTTATCTTTTCTTGAATTTATCAGCATTTTAATCGATCTTGTAGATGACCTGGGAACTAAGGTTCACTTAAAGTGGGAACTAAACGTCTTTTCCAACTTGAAATATATAGTCACAAAGAATTGTTCATGACACAGAATCTGTACCAATATCATGGACCATAACAAGCATCACTTGGCCACTGAGTGTAGTTTGGGCTCCTCCTCAGTGCATCCTATAAGTGTTGTCATATGTCTTTCACACATTCAGTCTGTTTTTCTTCATTAGTAAAATGCAATTTTGTAGGAGGAGTTGAATCATGTAGACAACAGGTTAAGTAAAAATATTAATATGCAATAGCGCATAAATATAGCAAAATGCTTATTTTTCTAGCTGACTGATGAGCTTATGGACACCGAATGGTTATTCTGAGGTAAATGTATATTACGTTGCAATGTTTACAAGCTTTACACGTTTTCCGCAGTTTGAAACACTGAATGAGCTTTTACATGAGACATTTCAGTAAGTTGTACTGTAGGCTCTCTTATAAAATAGGCTACGTTTTGATGTTAATTCATGTTCATTATGTACTATAGCAGTAAAGAGAAAGATTAAATGGGTTCACTTGCCGCTTGAACTGAGGCGCTAAAGCCATCGCGCCTGCCGCATTAAAGAGCGCAAAAAACATCTTTATTGTTTGAATTTCGTTATGAATTTGGCATAATTTTAAAGCTGATACTTTTATTTAAAAGTAACAAAGTGTTTTGCGATTAATGGACGGCAAGTGTGCTTCAAATAATATGAAGTTCACGCATTAACAGAACACAGCATATAGACTAAGGTCTTGATAAGAAGAAGCCATATTATTAATGATTATAAACGAGAATTGTTAACGATATTGCCAGTATCCACACTGCTGACAGCTTTATCTGTTGTAGTTTGTTCAAGTTGTGCATGAAATAGGCGCTGCTTTTCTGCACTTTAACTTTGGGAAAAAAGGCATTACATGCAAATTTTTAAGTCATAGCATGTAAATATATAAGGTTGCCAGTGGCGACCTCAGCAAAAACTTCACTCGCAAATTAATATTTTTGGTCGCAAATGCGACTGTTTTAGTCACAGTCTGGAGCCCTGATGTTAATGAAACTTTCAAACACACTCAATGGATGGATGCTCCACAATATTTAAATTGGAGGCACGGTTGGGTGACAATAAGCCAATCAAAAGCAAGCCTCTAAGAGGAAACAACAAAAAGTATCTTTCTGTTGCTCGGCTCGGCTAATGTCCGTCCCATGCACTGAAAGATCTCTCCTCCACATCACGAGTAGACCTGCCCCTTATTGCTGATTGGCTACAAGTTTGTTTTGCTATTCGGCCCGAATCAGTTTTCTAAAGTGTTTTTGAAAAATCACATACCCTGCCTTTAATGGCAGCATAAATAGCAAGTGATCCATGGGAAAAACACAGATGGGCTGCACAGTTCTGATTGGTTTATAAACTTCCATTGACTTTCAATTGAGTCTGGACTGAACCACAACATGTGTGCAAAACCACTGACAAGAACTTTCCCACTCTTCCCAAAGCACGCCTGTTCCTGTTTCAGAATAGTTTCACCATGTCTCTGATTAGCATTGTATAGCTATCCACAAGTTGGTTTCTTGAACAACCAGTTGGCACAGCCATGATCACCTACTATTTCCGTTTGTCTGTTTTCTGTTTCTTGTCTGGATAAAAGTCATTGTAGAAGCTACACATCACTGGAAACATTTGAAAGCTCAGACAGGTTCAGTGTGTAAAATTATAATGCAATGTCTCAGTTTACCAATAACCAATAATAATGCTTAAAAAACTGATCTGTACATATTTACTTACAATTTTCACTCAGAAATTGCTAGTAGTAGTAGAAGAACCGGCTAGAAGCACACTGAATTAGTGTAGGGGATATGGTTAAGAAACATTTTTTTTATGCTGGTTGAAAGTCTCTTATCATCCCGATAGCAATCACTAATTTAAGTGGTCTAAATGTATTTATATGTATTTATATCATATATGGAAGGTGTAGGACCATAAAATGTTTGTCCAATCATGTCCCTCGTTCCGAGACCTATGATAGGCTGTGCTGCCTGTTAACATATGTATTTGCATACCTCCGCACACCCTGTTCGCGCAGACATGATACATCATCAGCATGTTCCATTACGCTATTGCCGACCGAGCGGGAATGGAAGGAGTTATTATTGTAATATTATGCGCTTTGTACTGTAACGTTTTCTCACTGGTGAATGAGACATGAGGCAATCTGACAGCATTGCATTCAATCCTCCACCAGTGCCGTCTCTCATCGTGTCGCTGGTTAGCCTCTGGTCTGCCTGTGCGCGTTCGTGTGTTTTAGAGGAGGCGTGGCTTTGGAGAGTGATTTGCAGGGAGGGTGGGATCTTATGCTTTCAAAGCTAGCTTGCTATTGCTACCCTCTTCAAAATTGCCTACCCTACCTTTAAAGATGCATTAAGTGATTTCTGAGAAATGCTATTGATATTTGAATATTGATATTATGCTTAAAACAGCATTTATATATATATATATACTTGTCTTGTAAAAATCTGTGATCTTTTCTGCACCGCAGCTTCTGCAGACTGTTTTTCACTGTAACTCCTACAACACAGAGAGAGAGCGCAAAAAACCCAGTGTTTATGTATCATGGTAAAATTCAGAGTCAGGAAAAAAAGGTGGATAAAGAAATAGTTAAGCATAAACAGCATAAAACAAATACTATGTTCGGCTGGTAAGTATCTTTCTATATTCCATATTTTCAGTGTTGGGGGTAACGCATTACAAGTAATGCGAGTTACGTAATCAGATTACTTTCTTCAAGTAACTAGTAAAGTAACGCATTACTTTTTAATTTAAAAGAGAATATCTGAGTTACTTTTTCAAATAAGTAACGCAAGTTACTTTTTTTTTCCAATTTATTGATTGACAGCTCTCCTGTCCCCATGTTGAGAGAAATCAGAAGATGTTACTGTAGTTCTAAAATAAATATGAATATGCATTAATTCATCTCACTCACAAAAAAAAATAAAAACACAGATTTCCTCAAAATGAATAAAAATAATGCAACTCAGAATATGACG
>NW_015639782.1:99491-120159 GCF_001515625.1 Sinocyclocheilus rhinocerous | reverse complement strand
TTTAAAAAGTAACGCAAAAGTAACGTAACGCATTACTTTCCATAAAAAGTAACTAAGTAACGTAATTAGTTACTTTTTTATGGAGTATCGCAATATTGTAATGCATTACTTTTAAAAGTAACTTTCCCCAACACTGCATATTTTTGTACATCTTGGTTATCAAGCTGAAGTCTTGGCCAGGCTGCAGAACTAGAGAAGACTATCACTGTTGTTTTTATTGTTACTTACAGTCGAACAAAGACATATTGTTTCTGACAGAAATGTGGAGCTCTAATACACGGACTCCATCACTATCATACACAGATGCTTTCACACTGACTAACCAAATTAAACTGCCACAAATGTCAGTTCTACCCTCCCCCCGTCCCTAGAGGAATTCTTCAGCCTGCATAACCTCATTCACATTCTTCTGACTCACACCCTAACTTTAACATTTGCACTGTATTTTTTAAATATTTTTATGAAACAAAACTAATTATCAGTGAATGAGATAAAAACTGTGTGTATTCAATTTTATGAAGATATTTAAAATCTAGCGAGTCATATTCAGATGATGTAAAACTGTAATATTGTGAAATAATATAACAATTTAAAATAAATAGTTTTATCTAATGAAATATTTGAAAATATAATTTATTCCTGTGGTGCAAAGCTGAATTTTCAGCATCATTACTCCAGTCTCTCAGTGTCACATGATCCATTAAAATCATTCTAATATGCTGATTTGCTACTCAAGAAACATTTCTTATTATTATTAATGTTGAATGTAGACATTTTAAGGTTCTGCAACAGCTCACAGAAATTTTAAGATAAAGAATGCAAGACTAGAATAAAAATCTGTTTGAGGAAAACAATGTGGCTATATCACATAGGAAAGTATTAAATACACAACATAACAGTTGGTGTTTACTATCTGCATAGCTATCTATTTAAGCTATCCAAGTTTATTTCCTGTCTTTTTTCTGAATATAAATTAGCAAATTGCAGTAGACACACAAATGTCACAAGGCAAAATATGTTAAAGTATGAGCAGACTTCCTGTTGAGTGGATCTCGCTGAGATAAAGGCCATGCTGTCCTACAAGTGGATTCTCAGCTCATGTCTGGAGCGTTATATGAGAGAACACACACACACACACACACACACACACACACACACACGCACACGTAGGTACACACACACACACACACACACACACACACACACACTCTAATCTGCTCATTGTTTCAAAAAAATTATATTTCAAATAAATGCCACTTTCTATTCATCAAAGAATATTAGAAAAAATTATCATGGTTTCCACAAAAAAATAAATAAATAAAAATAAATACAAAATAAAATAAACAGTACAACTGTTTTTAACATCGATAATAATAAGAAATGTTTCTTTGTGCAACAAATCATCATAGAATGATTTCTGAAGGATCATGAGACACTGAAGATAAACAATGTATTTTAATTGTAATAATATTTAATATTACTGTATTTTTTATCAAATAAATATAAATGCAATATATATATATATATATATATATATGTGTGTGTGTGTGTGTGTGTGTGAAATCATTTATTATGGAAAATGCACACAGATGTTGTAAATAAAATATAATGTTGTAAATTCATAAACACATGGTTATGATTAGCATCTGCTGGTGGAAAACAACGGTATTCAGTGATTTGTTTATGATGTTCAGCCCATTCTTAATGATACTTCCAAGACTACTGTATATAACTTTACCTAGGTGATATATTCATATGAAAACAATTTCGAGAACAACGTTCAGTACAATATGCAATACATCACAGCAGACCATGGGGCCATGGGACCCTCTTTATTGCCCTGTATAATCTCATATTAAGTTCTCTCAGTAGAATGAGACTGGAGGCATTACATTTTCTGAATCGGCCATACAAACGGGAAAAGGACCTTAATTAAAAGTGGGTAATTGCACGATTGCCTTAGCTTTAAAAGTAATTTACAGATAGCAATAAAACAAATAATCCAGCCAATAAAGCAGCAGGAACACTGCTAATGATTATCAAATAAAACAATTAGGTATATACAGCTTGTGTCTGTCTAGTGCCACGTTCATTAGTGATTGCAGAGGGGGTGAACTGATCTGAAGTCTGGCTAGGCTTCCATTTAATTCAAACGTACACCATTAATTCATTTAAGAAAAAGAAATTACAGCCAAAGACAAATGCAGGACCAGAAAAAGACTGTATCGTTTAGAGCCCAGTGAAACGCTCTGCATGAGCGACTAGCTCCACATGTGGTCTTGAACTAAGTGTCTGTCGTTAGCTGTCAGGAGGAATAGGATCACATGCGGCTTTAAATGGCGCAACAAGTCGTGCTAAGGGCTATCTCAGCGCCGGCTGTCGGAGAGCAGATGATTGCAGAAGGCAGTGATTTGTTTTATGGGGATGGAAAAGCTTGCTTGATTTCACGGCCTGTGGAAAGCAATGGGGAAAAAAAAGTGTAATTCAAGTTGTAAAATAAGTAATGACTGGTCCGCTGCATTTAAACATGTATTACATTTCCAACATACACACAGATCCAGGTGATCTCAGAACCTATAAAAGCAATTTGTTAGTATGACTCATATTGTGTGTATAGACATCAGCAGTGACATCAAGGCTTGATTATATGCTTCAGTCAAACTTTGCATTTTGAATCGGCTGTTTTAGATAAGCAAAACAATGTTACACATAATTTTAGCTTTGCAACAACTGCTTATATTGTACATACAATATGTGACCCTGGACCACAAAACCAGTCATAAGGGTCAATTTTTTTAAAATTGAGATTTATACATCATCCGAAAGCTGAATAAATAAGCTTCCCATTGATGTATGGTTTGTTAGGATATGACAATATTTGGCTGAGATACAACTCTGAATCTGAGGGTGCAAAAAAAATCAAAATACTGAGAAAATCGCCTTTAAAGCTGTCCAAATGAAGTTCTTAACAATGCATATTACTAAACAAAAATTAAGTTTTGATATATTTACGGTAAGAAATTTACACAATATCTTCATGGAACATGATCTTTACTTAATATCCTAATGATTTTTGGCATAAAAGAAAAATTTATAATTTTGACCCATACAATGTATTTTTGGCTATTGCTACAAATATACCCCAGCGACTTAAGACTGGTTTTGTGCTCCAGGGTCCCATATAGGTCGGTAAGTTTTTTTTTTTTTTTTTAACGATTCTGAAAGAAATCTCTTATGTTCACAAATACATTTATTTGATCAAATACAATACAATAAAAATGGTAATATTATGACATATTATTACAGTTTTATTTAATTAATTACTACAATTTTAATATATTTTCAAATGTAATTTATTCCTGTGATTGCAAAGCTGAATTTTCAGCATCATTACTCCAGTCTTCAGTCTCACATGATCCTTCAGAAATCATTCTAATATGCTGATTTGCTGTTCAAGAAACATTTCTTATTACTATCAATGTTCAAAACTGTTTAGCTGCTTAATATTTTGTGGAAACCATGACTTGTTTTATAAAGGGGTGCTATTATGCTTTTTCACTTTTTCAACTTTAGTTAGTCTGTAATGTTGCTGTTCGAGCCAAAGATCACGGCACTGTTTTGCGTCACGGCGTTTACTTATTGAATGAATCAGCTTTTTAACAAATCGGTTGATAAAAATGATTCAGTGATTCACTCATTAACAAATTATTGAAATCAAATAATTTAACAACATTACAAATTAAGTCAAATGCTTTGTTCCTGAATGAATCAGTCGTTTGAATGAATCGGTTGAATCTCAATGACTCACTCATTAACAGTCACTTGCTGCCACCTACTGGCGGTTTTAATTTCACAGTTCGACTATTTTGTTCATGTTTTAAATTATTTCAAATATCAGTATTCAACATTTTATGTTAAAAACAAAACATTAAATATTTATTTGTTTGCTTCTTTTCCATTTTGCATTTACTTGTACTTTTACTTTCAATACTTAAGTATGTTTAAGATTAAAAAAATACTTTTCGTACTTAAGTACAATAAATATCACATACTTTCAGACTTTTACTCAAGTAATATTCTAAACGGTGACTTCAACTTCTACCAAAGTCATTTTCTGCTAAGATATCTGTACTTTTACTTGAGTATGGCTTTCAGGTACTTTATACACCACTGGTTATGTCGGAGACACGCTAGCTTTCCCAAGGCAGACGAACTTAAGCGTGGTTACAATCATCCGGGTTTAAATCGCGCTCAAATTGATTTCATTTTGACGCAATATTTAAACTGAAGCTCGCAGGCGGCTATGGTAAGGGGCATGACATTTCCCGACCAGGTGCCGAGTGCTGCCAATCACAGCACACACTGACCCAGCTAACCAATCACAGCACATTTCATATTTCAGAAGGCGGGCTTTCATTTGATACAGGAACTATTCTAGCCGTTCATGCAAGACTGGGGAGAGAGGTGTTGTAATAATGTAATTATTAATATATAATGTAATATAATGTGAAAAATAATGTGTTTTTCGAACAACCTAGTATGAGAGCCTGTTCTAGTACACCCCCAAATCAAAATCAAGACTTTGTAAAAGAGCATTATAGGACCCCTTTAACTCTTTGATGAATAGAAAGTTCAAAAAGAACAGCATTTATTTGTAACATTATAAATGTCTTTACTGACACTTTTGATCAATTCAGTGGGTCCTTGCTGAACAGAAGTATTAATTTCTTAAAAAAAAAAAAATAACTCAAAACTAAACTCATTAGTTAAAAAAAAAGTTCATGAAAAAATATCAGAACAAAATACTGGATACCAGTTCTAAACATAACATTTTCAATTAAAATGAGTTTTTTTTTCAATTCTTCTATTATGTTATGCAAAACATTTCAGTTGTTTTTGTTCCTTGAGCCATTTCTAATCCCTGAACCAAAAAGATCACAAGCTGGCTTAAATATGATCACAAGTTATATAACTAAACTAAAATGTAAAGCTGTCCACTCATTCATACGGTATAATATCTGTGGAGAATTAATTTGACTTCAGTCATTAGGAGGCATAATGCAGTCTCACCATGTTGTGAATGGAAATAGCCAGTGAAGATTCAGTGGGAATTGCTGCTGGTGAATTCTCACGCGTGGACCATTTAAAATGACAGATCATTTACAGAGTAATCTAGAGCGGCTTTAAAGTAATTCAGCGGGCAGCCCCTTGGCCTACTGATGACCTTGACACACAAATCAGCATCCCACCTAGGCATGAATCAACCCGATGCAGTCTGGATGAGTTAGATGCTAATTCTGGATTAATTGGTTAATGGTAAGAGGGGCTATTTGAACTTACTTACGTTTGTAATTCAGTCAAGACAGCAGGGCCTGATATGAATCAGAAGCGGTAAACATGGTACAGACTAATCTCATTACGTACCCCCTCCCGTGTGTTTCAAAGCAGATCACAGATAAGCACAGGACAATGGTTAAAAAAATTTACTTGAGCAGAGCAAACAAGTAAAACTACTGTACTGTATATACAGTATACACACAAAATTTGGGGTCAGTGAGATCTTTTTTAATAGTTTTGAAGGTCTCTAATGCTAACTATGCGTTTATTTGATAAAAATGTAAAAAAAAGCTGTAAAAATGTAAAAAAAAAAAAGTAAAATGTAAAAATGTGATGACAAAGCTGATCCTTCAGAATTCATTTTAATATACTAATTTGGTGCTCAAGTAACCTTTAAAAAAAAATATATATTTTCAATGTTGCAAACAGTTAATATTTTGTTAATATTTTTGTGGAGAGCGTGATGCATTTGTTTAATGATTCTTTGATGAAGATAAAGTTCAAAAGAACAGCATTTATTTGAAATACAAAGCTAGAAATGTTCTTACTATATATATATATATATATATAGAGAGAGAGAGAGAGAGAGAGAGAGAGAGAGTAAAGCTATTTATTTTTAGATACAATAATCAACACCCAATTAAAAAAAAATGTATTAAAAAATGTAAAATGCACACAGGGTAATTTTCAAATTAACTTCTAAATCTATTTATAAAAACTGCATCAATACGTATCGTGGATAGTGACAATATGTATCATACAGTATATAGTTCATCAAAATGAAAGTTAGTATTACATATAACACAGCATCAAATATGTTAAACCCAGAAGGCCACACATTTGAGATTCCATGTATATTAATTATTATTAATACATCAAAAATCAAAAACATTATTTAATGAAATAAACATTTAAAACTTTTTAAATGCATGTCTTTAGGGACAGAGTGCAAGCATATGTGTCTAATATAATTATGCATTTTTATCTAAGCATATATTTAAATGTTTCCATTCTGGTGTCAGCATTGCCCTGTGCATGGGTGAGAAGGACCAAGTCCAAGCAAACATAAAAATAAAGAAAGAAAGGAATGTTATGTATGTCAATGCAATATTTGTTTTCTTGTTTCTACAGCAACAAAGTTTATGACAAAGGGAGGATAAACAATCCTCCATTATGTGTCCCAAGGTATGAAATGATCCAGCAGGAGAAAAACAAACCATTAATGAGGGTAAGAACGAGCAAAATTAGCAGAGGTCAAGTTTTTCCTTGTGCTTTTAAATGTTTATATTCATCCATTTAAGGGCAGCAAATCACAAAAGGAATAAATGTAGTTTCTAAATTCACCTTTCTTCTCCAATTGAATCACCTCAATCAATACCGAGCAATTGCTTTTAAGAAATAAAGTTATGTGATCACTGCCATAGAAACAATGCTGGCTTGAGGCTAAAGCATTTATAAAGACATTGCTTACATTGCTAACCTCTGGGAGGCCATTTGTCATATAACAAAGCTTGTAATTTTTGATTATAATACACATAATATCTTTTATTTTTACATTAATGTAAAACTCACACATAATTCTGCATCAAAATTGCACCTAGAGTAGTGCTGGGTGGTATACCGGTTCATACCGAATACCGGTGTTTATTTTTGTTATGATATGAATTTTTAAAATACTGCAATACCGGTGTATGTCGCTTAGTTGTAAGATTTCGCCAGTGCTGTCCCGCGAACGTGAGGTCTGACTTTCCTGGAGAAGTGTCACCTCTCTCGGCGTCTGTTCTGTGCAGTCAGCAGCAGAGAAGCAGCGCTTTCAGTTGGTCGCACCGCAGCCGACTCGTCAATAAATGAGTACAAAACAGCGTTTCCTAGCACCTGTCGCTTACTGATTGTTTGGAATTATAAATATGAGCGTAGTTCGTCTGTTAATATCACATGCACCTTTTTTTTCCCCTTTTTTTAATAGTTTGTTAATCAGACGCAGGCAGTGCACTGCATGATACAAAAAAGTAATATAGCCAAAACAACGGTATAATTTTGAAAAATACCGTGATATAAATTTTTGGTCATACCGCCCAGCACTAACCTAGAGTAGTCTCAGATTCAAGTGACAAGGTCACAGACCAACCTACAAGCTGGTGGGTTTGCTGTCCATTTTATGTATTGACAGCTACTTCATTATATAAACGATTTTTTTTACACCAATCAATCAAAAACAAACAAACATAAATAAAAAAGTGAGTTACAAAGTCAAAATTGCACGATTTAAACACAATTGTGAGTTACAAAGTCATAATTGCAAGATATAAACTCGCAATTCTAAGACAAACTCGCAATTGCAAAAAAGGTCAAAATTGTGAGATATAAACTTGCAATTGCGAAACAAAAAGTTAGAAATGAAAGATATAAACTTGCAATTGCAAAAAAAGAGTCAGAATTGTGAGATATAAACGTGCAATTCTGACTTTATTTTGAAACTTTTTAACTTTACATCTTGCAATTGTGAGTTTATATCTCACAATTCTGACTGAGATGTAAACTCGCAATTGCGAGAAAAAAAGTCAGAATTGCGATTTTATATCTCACAGTTCTGATTTTATTTCTTACAATTGCTAGTTTATATCCTGCAATTGTGACTTTATAACTCGCAATTGCAAGCTTCTATTTTGCAATTCTGAGAAAAAAGTCAGAATTGCAATACGTAAATTTGCAAATGCAAGAAAAAAAGTCCGAATTGTGAGATAAAAAGTCGCAATTTTATTCAGTGGCGAAAACGGCTTCCATAGTGGGTACTTGCTATAAATGTCAGTCAGGCTATTTCTTCCTGTCTAAGAATGCGGTTCATGGCCAGAATAAGCTGCAATGTGTGACTGGATCGCGGGCTAATACTGCTTTTTATATTACTGATTTTGGACATTTATGAATTCAGTGCACTGGAAACTCCAACAGATTTGTGTATATCATAACAGTGTATGTCATTTCATATAGACACACAGGCCAGTGGCAAAAAAAC
The DNA here is from genome assembly GCF_001515625.1 of Sinocyclocheilus rhinocerous. Lineage (NCBI taxonomy): Eukaryota > Metazoa > Chordata > Actinopteri > Cypriniformes > Cyprinidae > Sinocyclocheilus > Sinocyclocheilus rhinocerous. The sequence continues at coordinate 111,809 of NW_015639782.1, read as the reverse complement.
ATCCGGGCCGCCCTTTCCTAAGCTGTTGAGATTGGAAATCGCAATGGTTGTTTATCAATTCTGAAAATGCAACAGACAACTGGAGGCATTTGTTTCTCCAGGGGAAAACAAGAAACTAAAACGGAGTGAGTGGAGCATGAAAGCAGCACATGTACTTGTACTGAATAAAACAGCAGTATAAACAGACAGAGGAAGAGTGCTGGCCATGTGCTGTGAAAGCAGAAGCAATGGAAAGAACAAGTCCTCCAAACACTGGAGTCAATCATAAAAGCCACTGCTGGTACAGTGACATCATTACTCATGAGGCTGCACTTTAAGGCAATGGCATTAACAGACATTACTGCACACCATTTAACTGTAGCATTAATCAGCCTCATTTGATATTCATAAGGCTGGCTCAAACTCTTCTGGATTAGTGGTGTTTGGGTCTGATACCTCACATATGTGAAATACAAGTGCTTCAGATTGAGCTCCAAATCACTATTACATCTGCTGGTCATACTGTGATTCAGTCTCACCTAAAGCATCTTCACACTTCAGAATTAAAGGGATAATTCAGCCCAAAATTAAAATTATTCATTATTTACTCACCCTCATGTTGTTCCAAGCATGCAGGTACTTTTTCAATGGAACCTAAAAGAAGGAACTGAAAAATCTTCAGATCATTTCCATTCATTTGCATAAAAAAAAAAAAAAAAAAAAAAATAGTGCCATGTCACTGGTTTTGATTTCAATTAATTCTTAAATTCGAAAAATGTTAGAATTTTCAGATGTTTTCCATACAACATAAAAAGTATATTAATAAATAAATAAAATGCCATGTCATTGGTTCTGATTTCAATTATTACATCACAAAAAATTGTGATGTTTTCCATACAACAACATTAAAATTAATCAATCAATCAATCAATCAAAAAAGTGCCACAGCATTGGTTCTGATTTCAATTATTAAATCTGAAAAAAAAAGTAATTAAAAATAAAATAAAATAAACACTGGTTCTGATTTCAATTCATTCTTAAATAAGAACAATTGAAGAATTTTCAGATATTTTCTATACAATGACATCAAAATCAATAAAATATAATACAAATAACATAAAAGTATATGGTCCCATGTCATGATTACAGTTGATTTTTCAATTCAAATTCAATCATTTTTGCATTTCTTTTTAAAAACAACAGTATGAGGGCGAATAAATAATAAGTAATTTTTTGGGGCTAATCATTCCTTTACAGCGTCTGCGAAAATGCATAATTTCTGGATGAATATTCTGTGCCTCCAGACTGTTTACAGAAATCCAGACTGAAACCACCCATTCCTAGCCACAAAGACCATCTCCTCTCATAACTCCAGACAAAAGATACTTTATTAAGCTTACTAAATGATTAGTCAAATGATGGAATAATACAGCATGGAAGGATGAGCATTGTTCTAGGGCTAAATTTAATTACAGCCAGTGGTCCTCAGGCTAATGAGAAATGCCCCACTTTAGCTCCTCTGTAACTGGGTAAAGCAACAGTGGCCAGTGGGCATGTTCTCTGGGGATAAGTCAAGAGATGATTAAGTAAAAGTCAGAGTACACAAAGAGAATCTTTCTTGAGCTTTCACAAGAAAGAATCAAGACTCATTTCATCTGTCTGTTTCCAAAGTCAACAGAATCCGGCACAAATCCTAACTTGTTTGTAATGCTTGATGTAATGTTTGCCCTGTAGTCCTAAGGTAATGTCTAAAAAACAAGGAAGTCCTATTAGGATTAGTGGTTAGCCAATGGGCGTTCGTTTGACTGTGGATGCTTTTGCTTGGTCTTAAAACCCATTTTTACCAGGTTGGCTATGTTTTGTTTTGTTTTTCTCTGCATTGCAGCAAGCAGAACATAACTCTTACATTATAAAGAATTTTGACCAAAAAGAAGGCGAGACATAAAAATGTCAAAAAATGAGATAATGGTTTATACAGCATGTTTATAAGGCTGCAGTTTACTACGTTCGTAATAAAGGGCTGCAAAAATACTATGGTAAAAGTTCTGGCAACCACAGCTGGGGTTTATTTATTTATTTATACCACAGACTTGTTCACATTTTTTCTTTATTTATTGTAGTATTAATCATGATGTTTCAAGACTGGACCCCATTGACCCCAATTGAAATTATACAAAAATATAAAATTGTATGTTCAAACTCAAAGTCCTACAACAACACACTAAAGCCACTCTATTAAGTGTGCATGTAAACACAAAAATGGATGCTTGGTTAGTGAGTTGTTGTGCTTCCTTATCTCTCCCCTATGTCTAGAAGACCCAAACAGAGAAACGTGGTGATTGTATACAAAAATGAACATCACTGAAATTCACGTTACTTCACGTCTGTGAGGCATCCTCTGTTTGCAATCTGTGAAATATGAGATATCTTGGCCCTGTTTGTTGGAACAGATATGATATTGATAGTCTGGAGGAGTGCCATTAGACACAGTAAGCCTGTATTTGTGCTGCAAAAACCCAATTCCATTTCAATTGATTTAAGCAATGATGTCTTGCAATTTATTGTGTGCTGGAAAAAAGAACACGCTCTCACAGTCAAGGCGTACAAGCATTTTCATTGCCTCATGGTATTATTATTCAGCTAATTAAAACAGCCAAGCTTCAGACATTCTGTGTGAAGAGAAGCATAAGAACGGATAAAACAGCTGTGGCTGACTGAAGAAAACAGACCAAACAGTGAGCTACATAACAATGCAGCTACACAACAAACCCAAACAACCGCTGCTATTGACAGATGAATACCCAGTAGATCTGCTGAACATGCTCTGAAAAACATCCAACTCTTGACCACCAATTCTGACGCTGCTCAAAATTCACACTCAAAATTATGGCTGCTGACAGCTGAAAATACGTAAGGTTTTACAACACGGGTCAATAACGAGCCAATTAGACAGCAAATAATATGGATCAGTGTGTTAATTCTGAGATTCTAATTCATTTCTGAAGCTCCACCGTTAAAATGGCAGCTACTATCAGGCTGATTGCAATTGAGCCCTTAGGATGGGCTGCAGCAATCCATCACTTTGACATTTTGGGAGCAAAGTATAAAAGTTTAATGATGGTTGGAGTGACTCTTTTGACATCTTGTGTTGGTACAAATGTGAATTTATTGCATCCAGAAGTCCAAACTCAGCACTAGCACTGTGACTCTGACAAAGTGTGACAAAGTGATAGTTTGGCCCAATGTCCCCTGGGTCAGAAAGTCATCAAAATCAATTGTGTTGGGTTTATTTTTCCCTCTTTTCCATGAGCGGGTGACAAAACTATCAAAAGTTGGACCGGAAAGAGCACACCCCGGGCCATACAAACTTTTCAGCCCAAGCGCTTTGATGAAATTGAACAGTGTTCCACTTCTGCAAACTTGCTTTGGAGGAGACAGGACTCCTCTCACCCTTTTAGGGACAGCTTTTCAAAGAGTTATGACAGTTCCACATGGAGCCCTTTGTAGGCTGGTTCTTTCACACCATCTCACTTTCATCTGTCTCAACCCAGGCAAGCGTCAGGTTGCTCATGATGGCACACATCATAGAGAGAGGAAGGGTACGGCTCATACCTGCAGCCTCTTACTGTTCGTACTTCAGCTCTCGTCTGCAAGTCTCTGCTGAGAAGTATGAGTCTGTGTGTGTTACTGCCCAGAACCAAATTTGGCTCATTTAAATCACAATAGGCCTGGACCGAACATATAATTAATCACAGACGCTTGATATCATCTTTAGTTGACGTCCTCGCCAAGTTTTAATCAAACAAACAAAAAAAAAGAAACAAAATATCAGAACAGCACAAATCACAAGTTGCACAAATAGAAAAATATTTGGAGAGATCTTACCTAGCTCCCGTGAAAAAAACAAAAAACAAACAGGTGAGTCTTGCGGGCCACTGCTTCCCTCGCTGAACTTACTAAATAACAAAACGTGACTAACCAAAGAAAACAAATCCACTACCTGCTACTGATAATAGACAAAGCAAAAATAAACGTAAGAACGAACTGACCACAAAAAGTTAGCAAAGTTGGGCTACAAAAGAAACAAGAAAACTTAATGTAGCCAAAAAAAATAAGAAAAAGAAAGAGGAGAGGCGATGAGCAATCTCGCCGCGAAGCGAGAGACCCAGCGAACAAAAGCAGAGAGAGAGATCCGCCATTGACGCCATCCAGGTTTAAATAGTAGAAATCCCATATGAGGTCACTCCACTTTGGAGGATCCGGGAGAATTCCCCCGCTCACAACTCCACCTAAAGACTAAGAAAAAAAACATCACACCAGGAACAACTGCTCTACGATCAGACCCACGTAACAGTGTGTGTTTATAAAGGTGTAAAGCTGTGGATCAGAATGGAAATATTATTCATCATCTCATTATGAAACTCACACCATTCCAGAGTCATTCCAGTGCAGATTCAATATATTGTGAGTAAAAGTCATGATCAGAGTTTGGCTGGTGTCCACCAATCTGTGAGAAATACACCACCAATTAGAGCAGACTGGTTACTGAGGCATGAAGCCTTCGGACACACACTTAGTTATAATGTTTATTTTTAACACAGTAGTGTAGATGTATAATTTTAGGCCATTTATCAGACATAACATGGCGATTACAAAAAATGAATTATTGGCTTATTAGTATCGGCTAGAATTTCAATTGAAGTACAGTCTTATATATTCATACAAATTCAAATTCTGGAGAGTGGAAATGCAAGCATATGCATTTTCGAAGCATAACAAAAATTTGTGTTGAACTCTAACCTGCAAATTTATGTAGTAAAAGATTATGTAAACCAACCGAGGATCTTACAGATTGTGTGGCTCAGGAAAGTGAAGTAGATTGTAAATGTTAGCATTTTGAATTGATATTATTTGTGCATGCATATTCCTACCCCAGTATCACTGCACTATAGGACTGAGGGCATTGTGAAGTGTTGGTTTGCTGTATTCCCCACAGAGAAACCTGAATGCAGACCACAGTGTCTGATGAGCCTGGATGAAAAAAAGCAGCGTCACTACAATGATCAGCAGAATGCTGAGAGGACAAGACATGCGGCAATCTCTCAACACCGACAAACGAGCACACATTCTTGGCTCACATTCACAATGCATCACAACGAACTTCCTGACACCACCCCGCCACTCACAATTGTGCTGTCGAAAAATGTATCGGCTGGTGCTTTTGGTTACTCTGAGTACTCTCAGAACATTGGACCGGGAGGAGTGCTTTCCCCGAATCCCTGACAGCTATAGAGGTGTCAGAGAAAAACGCTCCTGCAAAGGGATCATTAGGCAGGAGAGGAAGGTACTTGCACAGTGGGATGACAAATGTCTGTAAGGGGAGAGCAGAAGGAACCATCTGAGACAGCGTTTATCAGCCGAGTCAGCCTGAGAATCCTTAATGCAGTTTTAAATCATTGCTTCTTAACTGCAATTTACCACAGAGTGAGAATCATTACTTTCCGATATCAAGCAAAGTTTACTGCACGATTGGAACACAGAGGATGCTTCATGAAAAGCCATTACCCTCAACTCTTATTTTTTAGAGAAAGGCCTGAGATCGATGGTAGGTTATCAAATGTAGCAAACATGGAATCTCCTCTGCTCATTGGGATTCAATGGGACTGCACAGGGACTCCCTGAATGATCTACCTTTTGAATGCTAACATTGGTTTTATCCTGATGCATTTATTGTGACAGCTTGGAATAAACAGCTTAGTAAAACAGACAGCTGCGGCTTAGCAGTTAGAGCATATGCATCAGATATTACAATGCACATGCAGAAAGCACAGGTTTGAATTTGACCCTTTGTGCCCCGATGTTCATGTGCTACTGCTCACCTACAGTACACTACTGTTCAAAGGTTTGGGGTCAGTAAGATTTTTTTTATTAAAGAAATTAACACTTTTATCCAGAAAGGATGCATTAAATTGATCAAAAGTGACCATAAAAGACATTTATGTTACAATTTTGTTACTATTTCAAATAAATGCTGTTCTTCTGAACTTTCTATTCATTAAAGAATTCTGAAAAAAACATCACGGTTTCCACAAAAATATTAAACAGCACAACTGATTTAACATGGCTAAAAAAAATTATAAATGTGTCTTGAGCAGCAAATCAACATATTTGACTGATTTCTGAAGGACCATGTGACTCAGAAGACTGGAATAATGATGCTGAAAATTACGTTTTCCATTTCAGTTTCCGATTATTGTAAATTCTAAAAATACTTCACAATATTACTGTTTTTACAGTGTTTTTTTTTTTTTATCAGATAAATGCAGCCTTGGTGAGCATAAGATATTTCTTTCAAAAGAAAAGAAATGGATGCAATAAACGGAAATTACAAAGAAACTTATGTGGTTATATTTAAATCGAGCTTCATATGAAAAATCAGTATAACAACCACTCAGCTATAATGATTGCTTGTTAATAGTTCTCCATATGCCTGGAAAATGTGTTAAAATTTAAAGGAGAATTCATTTCACTGACATGTCAATGCGGTCTACCTATGATTTCCTGCCCCTTCTTTACTGTCCTCACTCAATAAAAAGTGGAAAAGAGCTTGAAAACATAAATATTTTTTTTCATGTTTTGTTACTGAGTCACACCAAATGACAAATGCTCATCTGTGACTAAGAGGAAGAGCTGTACAAGTCTGAAAAGTAACAGAACATTCATCAAGGTTCAAACTAAGGCTATATACACCACAGAGCCATTCAAATTTAAGATAACATTGATCCCTAAAGGGAAATTCAGGTAAGCTAATATACTGCTTAGAAAAATAACAAATAGCAGCTGTCTTTGCTTAGATCAAATTTATGTTTGCCGTTCATCATGCTAAAGAAGGGCTTATTTGCTCTTGGATATTGGGCCTAATAGAGCCATCTGCGATATGAAATGTTGCTTTATGCAGCTTGCAATACATGGATGTACACTTTACTGATTCATGGGGCTCTCAAGCACAATGAGAAGCATAACAGTTTCATTATATATGTTATAAGCATAACATATAAAGATATGAAGCTGCTCCCGTCGCAAACACACACATATACTTGCGAATAGTGATCTAAGCGGCTGTCAGGAGCCAGAGGGAAGGCCCCGCTTGGAGAGCCCAGCAGTGTTATCTCTCGCTCTCTGGGAGGTCTGACTTCCTGCCAAGGTACAGAGCTAAAGAGACACACTCAGCAGTAATGTGCGCTGAGACCTGAACAGACCCGTGCGGATAAGCGCAAGGTACAATTCTTATACAGGCAAGGGGCCCGTTTACATGTGCGTGTTGTCCAAATCCGCACGGCCGTATCTGGATGCGCCGGTCTCTGTTTGCTGCTCCCACTGTGGATGAAAGAGCAGGTAAAAATAGCACAGAGAGCAAGCCTGCACCTGCGGGCCCCAGCCTACTTAGCACTGATCAGCAGAGCCGGGTACACGCAGCTCTGGGCTTGGGCTGGAGCTCGAGGAAAAGACAGGATGAAAGAGGAAGAGAGCGAGGGAGTGTAATTAGAGCGGAGGCCACGCTGAGTCTCAGAGACCGAATACATAGACCATACACGTCAATCGTTCAGCTGAGTCTCACACCTGCGCTAGAGGACGTTCCAGCATGGCTGCTGCCAGAGCGCTTGCTTAACGAACAGCTAACGTAATCCCCATAGGCCTTGGGAGCCGATCCCATGACCCCACCAATCAGATGCGCTTGAGAAAAGGAAGAAAATAATACTCATTTTACCATGGTACAGTGTATAAAATTCCATCTCATTAATATTAAAGCAAAACAGACTCACCAACGTTAAAATTCTGAATTGAAATTATTCTAAAATAACCATTAAATTAAAATTCTAAACTATTATGCCTAAATAAATAAAACACTAAAAACTCAAATGGATTTAAATGCTACAAGTGAATTTAGTCATCACAACATTATAATGTTCTGCATGAAAAAAATGGATATTCGCTTTTTGATTTGCTAAAGATTCCATTTAATAGTGTTATTAAATTAAATTATTAGTGTTTTTAAAGATTAAGTAAGTGTTAGTAAGTGACAGCAAGGTCATTTAAAAATATTCTGAATACAGCACATCACTTGTTCCTGAATGAATCAGTGCTTTTGAATGAATGATTCAGTGACTCACTCATAAAGACAGCCACTTGATTTGTTCCTAAATGAATCCGTGTTTTTGAATGAATCGTTTGAGTGAATGATTCATTGAATCACTCATACAAGTGGTCACTTGTCACCACCTATTGGCATAATGATGTAACCTACAGAAAGACGATGTAACCTCACTGAAAAATCGCCACCACTAATGCACATCACAACTGCAATGCTGTACCAGGTGAACTAACAAGCAAGTTTACTGCATCTGAATAGTCATACATATGGAGCGGATTGTGTTATGCAAACTGTAAAATGTACTATTTAAATCATGTACTATGGTAAAAGTGTTTTGAGGTCATAACATAGTATTGTGCAAGGAACCATGCAAAAATAAGCTATTAAACTATTTTTGCCCAGTTTTGCTGAAGCAAATATTACCTAAAGCCACAGCAGAACTGTCATGCGTCTCCAAGCATCACACAATTTATGAATGAATCCACATTTTGAACGAATGGGGTAAACCAATGATTCAATGGCCCATTCATAAAGAGAGCCATTTACTTCATTGCTGAACGAATCAGACGTTTTAACTAATCAAATGAATGAATGAATGAATTAATTAATTAATGACTTATTCATTAAGACATTTACCGCCACCTACTGGCAGTTTTAGTTTCTTATTTAGAGTATCATTTCATTAAAAATAATTTCATATTTACATAATAAATAAAATCCATATTAGTAAAAAACGAATTAAAGGGATAGTTCACCCAAAATATTAAAAATGAAAAAAGAGAAAAGAAAAAAATAAATAAATAAAAAATTCTGTCTAAAGATACTTTATGTAATATCTATTTCAGGCTTTTCTCATGTAACACAATGTTATCTTTTGTAGGTAATTTCTCTAAAATCTGATGTGCGATTAATTAGATTAATTAATCGCTACATTGTGTAATTAATTTGTCTAAAGATACTTTATGTAATATCTATTTCAGGCTTTTCTCATGTAACACAATGTTATCTTTTGTAGGTAATTTCTCAGCCAAATCTGATGTGCGATTAATTAGATTAATTAATCGCTACATTGTGTAATTAATTAGATTCAAATTTTTAATTGATTGACAGCTCTAGTTAAAAGGAATAAAAGTTGTTGGTGCTTTACTGCCTCTAATGTTCATTTCACCTGGTAACTGCAGTGAAATATAGCTACAATTTTTGCAGTTTTGCAGAAATGTAGGCACAGTCAGTCAATATTTCCACTGAGCCTGGGTTGCAAAAGAACCGCGATAAGATCGTGGATTGTGGTCCTGCTTGAGAAAAGCATAAAAAAAATTACTAAAACTAAACTAAAATTAAAATGAAAACTGAAAAGGTAAGAATAAAAGCCAATTCAAAATGAAATACTCCAGTATCTAAATAATACTAAAACAACACTGTATATCCCTTTTAAATGTATATACTGCAAACAAATTGAAAGGATATTAGATTTACTGTGGATGGAGTCTGCAAAGCACAAAAAAGTGCACACATAAACACCTACAGAAAAATCAGTGCTTTAGACAACACTGGCTACATAATCAAATATCTTCTGTTGGGAAACGGAATCGTTGTAGCAGGGTATTCAAACAAAATCTATATATAAAGCACTGGCAGACCAAACAATCTTTATATACACCGACAACACACAACATTGTTTACGTCGTTAGACTGGCTATTTTCTGCATAACACATTATAATCAATCCCTTTGAGCAGGCTTATTAACAGACAAGGTACAAAATGTCTAGCTCAGCCGTAACTAATGACAATGAGGTCCGCTTTGGGCATTACATACATTTGCAAATAGCTGCCCGTGTGTGCAGGACAACAAATTAAGCTTTTATCAGAGGGGAAAAAAAGACAGCCAGGCACCTTTTTGTCGGCGCAAGAAAAGAATCAAGCCAACATCACCCATACACTGAGTATTTTATGTCCACACAGGTGATTCTACAAGAGTTTTGTGATGTGTAATGAGAAAAGCAGCGAATATTAGCTGACTGTTAGAGAAAGCTGCAATTGGACTACGTCCATAGGGAGAAACGTAGGATAGAAATAATGTACTGCGGCTACAGATGATTCATCATAAAGAAAGAGTATCTCAAAGGAAATTATTACACTAAAAACGGGTTCTGCAGAGAGAACAAATTATTTAATTGATGTATCATTAAACTTTAATTACTTTCCTTTTGTTTTGCATTGGTTTGTAATACGGACACGGATCAGAAGAACGCCACGCATCAAACAAGCAAAAGAACATTGTTTCTGGAAATCATTTCTGAGCCAATAATTAATAGAAAACATTTCTCTTTTATGTTTATTCACCCCGTCTAGACTCTTAAATGGTATCTGATAATAAATCCGGTTGCAAGATTAATACAGTCCAGTGTGCTGTTTACTGATGCAGAGCATAGCTCAGGATGTAGAGCTTATATAATGAAGAACAACAGGACAAGAGATGGCCTCGTCTGTGGCATCTGAGGCTGTGCGGACACGGCTCGTCCAGCCAGCATGCTGAGTGCTCCAGCCTTCATTTATCACTTTGGGTGAGAGGTCAGCTTCGCCCTGGTTTCACAGCCTTTCAATAGGACTTTTATTACCAGAGACTGCTCTCGAAGCATGGCCCGCATAACCAACAGCACATCACCAAACAATCTGCAGATGGAAAGCTGGTGGGAATCGCTTGAATTCGGCTGTGTTTACAAGCACGCCTCCCTTTCTAAAGCTCCAGTGGGAAAAAAAAAATTCTTAGGGGCAAGATCAATGTCTGAGGAAAACAACAGGCACATTTGGACATTCTGATGTCTGCCCGCTGTTCTAGATTAGAGGAGGAATCTGGTTATCTCTATTTGTATCTGCTCAATCTCTCCCTGCATTCGAGATCACACGGAAGACAGATGGAGCAGGTATTCAGTCAGAGCACCGTAATGACTTCATACAGCCAGAAAGAGCTGTTCCCTGATGTTTCATATCCCTTCCCCATGAAGAATTAATGATTTGGATTCTCTCTGTAACAGATACTGAAGGCCTACTTTTAAAATGGCTGAGCATAGTAGCAGTAAAAAAAACATACAGTAAACTGATGCCTCGTTCTATTTATGACGCACTGACACAAAATATCATATAATTATCGTTATCGATAAAATCCCAGAAAATATTGAGATATATTTTTTGTCAGTATCACACACCCCTAATATATTTAACGTTTTGTTTAGAAAAAAATTAAAATAAATATGAGAAGTGCCCTTTTTTCCACTTGAGCCCCTGTACCTCAAAATGTCTCTGCACGTCCCTGTTCGGGGCATTTTGTGCAGATAGCCTATAAGTCGTAATATTAATGTAATGTTGTTTAAATAACAAAGCATATTCTATATGAGATAAATTAGTTAAATCCCATTGAATAAAAACCTGCTATCATATGCTTCATTCTACTGGTCATCTTCGGCGCGTGCAGCTCAAAACAGAAATGCAGAACATTAATAATAATAATAACTTCTGTTATAATGAGAGCACTACTGTAAAAAACGTTGAGAATTCTTAAGGTTTCGCAGACGTTTAATGGTATCTATCTTTTAATCAAAACATAAAACATTATTTACCCCATTTGTATCTGTGAGGCATCCATTACTTTTTTTCCTGTGTGTTAACGTCAGTAATTATGACTGTCGAATGTCTGACTTGACTCTCTGTAATGTATTTTGCCCCCGCCCCCAAACATACGATTCGACTATTGGCAAGATTCGAAAATTCTGATTCGACTATGTAAATCCTTAGTCGGGGACACCCCTAATATATATATATATATCAGTAAACTGATGCCTCGTTCTATTTATGACGCACTGACACAAAGTACAAATGATTTGCAGTGGTCGATTTGTTGCGTCCTGTGTTGACAGCCTTTAGCTGTTGCGACACGGACAACCATCATGTCCAGTGTACTGTAGACACAGTGTCACAATGAAATAAGTACCGTTACATGTTATTCTTCAAGTGCTAAAAGAATGGTTAATCAAATCAAAGATCCCAGGACACAGAGAAAACAACAACAATACACAGATAATAACAAATAAAGATATGTGAATAAAATATACATAATATATATATATATATATATATTAGGGGTGACCCCGAATAGTCGAAGATTCGATGCTTCGATAGGAGGAGCCTG
>NW_015639782.1:97059-98860 GCF_001515625.1 Sinocyclocheilus rhinocerous | reverse complement strand
CCTGAGGGTTATATATATATATATATATATATATATATATATCACATCTGAGACACATCAATATAAAAAATGTAGACATTACAATATATATATATATATATATATATATATATATATATTAGGGGTGACCCCGAATAGTCGAAGATTCGATGCTTCGATAGGAGGAGCCTGATTCGACTACCAGTCTCACAGTCGAATATTCGCGGGGTGTTATGATCATGCCATTTTGGCTATGTGGGGGTGCTCAAATGTCTGATTTCACATAGAACTACCGGTTTTCACCCAATAAGTTAATATACAGCCTATTATGATAATGCTGTAAATAAGAATCTGATGCGTGAATAAATCCAACCACCCCTATGGATTTAAGTTTCACTTTCCATAATCCGTGACCGACAGAGGAGCATCTTGGCGGTAGGGATTTAAATCTTTAACAAGACTCAAACTGACACAGGCTGAAAGACTAGATTTGTTCGATCAGGTAGGGTACAAGTGATTTCAAAACATTTCAGCCGGTTTATATATATACCGTGTATATATTATTTATCTCGTATAAGATGCATTTGGTTGAGTTACGCTGCAGTAAAGCGCTTCATTGTACGGTGATTATCTCTTCAGAGCGCAGCACGAGCAGGACAAACAACAATGCATAATATTAATGACTATGACTTGGACTGTCATATACATAACACTATAATAAGAACACTATTATAATAAAACGCTGTGAATTGTTAGAGTTTAGTTGCCGTGTTTCTGCACGTTGTTGCGTGAAGAACGCATCCACAAAAGGAGTTCATTCTGAGCCACGCAGACACGTTCATGCGCATTCGGGGCCAGGCACGTGCACACATAGACATCATGACTCATGAAAGAGCTACCATGTAAGTTAGCTAAAGTTAGCTAAGGCAATAGGAAGTCTAGTGCGCATTCTTTCACTGCATGATTCAGTTTATTAAAATGCATTTAGAATGATCAGAAAATTCAAGATATGGGGGCAGAAATGTTATATTTATTTCAATTTCATATAGTTAATCAGTATCACGCAAATGCAATATTGATTTTATACAGCAGTTCAATAAACAAGAATTTAATATTAAGACACTTACGTTGTTGACACAATATTGCCTGTTCTTGCTCTATTTCGCCAACAAATATAATTCCAATTTGCATCTCTGAGCAAAATGACGCTGTTTTGTTCCTGAATGAATCAACAGTTTAAATAATTTAGTTCAATCGCAATGACTCACTTATTAACAGTGACTTGCTGCCACCTACTGGCAGTTTTAATTTCACATTTAAAGCATCTTTTCATTTAAAAAAAAAAAAAATTTCAAATATCAGTATTCAACGTTTTATGTTTAAAATATCAAAGCAGTATTAATGCATTTGCAACTGCAGGTTAAAACATTAATTTCCTGCATTAAACCGGGTGTAAATGCATCATCCTCTGTAGTCTTCTGATATCTGATTTTGTAGCTGAGCCAAATCAGACAGTTATTAAAGTGCACAGGACAGACTCAATAACGGCTGAATATAACTGTGTGAGCAGCTCCTGTGGCAGGTTGAACTTCCTCAACTGGCAAAGGAAGTACAATCTCTATTGGGCCTTTTAAACAATGGAGTCAATGTGACTGTCCCACTTCAGGTTCTGAGAGATGGTGGTGCCCAGGAAACTGAATGACTCTGCAGCCACAGTGCTGTTGATGATGGTGAGTGGGGGGAGTGCAGGGGGGTTTCTCCTGAAGTCTACAATCATCTCCACTGTTTTGAGCATGTTCAGCTCCAGGTTGTTAAGACTGCA
>NW_015639782.1:92418-96263 GCF_001515625.1 Sinocyclocheilus rhinocerous | reverse complement strand
CAATGTGATTGTCCCACTTCAGGTCCTGAGAGATGGTGGTGCCCAGGAACCTGAATGACTCCACTGTCGTTACAGTGCTGTTCATGATGGTGAGTGGGGGGAGAGCAGGGGGGTTCCTCCTGAAATCCACGATCATCTCCACAGTTTTGAGCGTGTTCAGCTCCAGGTTGTTAAGACTGCACCAGACAGCCAGCTGCTCAACCTTGCTTCTATATGCAGACTCATCACAGTCCTGGATGAGGCCGATGACTGTAGTGTCGTCTGCAAACTTCAGGAGCTTGGCAGAGGGGTCAGTAAAGGTGCAGTCGTTGGTGTAGAGTGAGAAGAGCAGTGGGGAGAGAACACATCCCTGGGGGGCGCCAGTGCTGATGGTGCGGCTGTTTGACATGAATTTACCCAGTCTCACTAGCTGTTGCCTATCTGTCAGAAAGCTGGTGATCCATTGACAGATAGAGCTAGGAACAGAGAGCTGGGTTAGTTTGGTCTGGAGGAGTGCTGGGATGATTGTATTGAAAGCCGAACTGAAGTCCACAAACAGGATCCTCATATAAGTCCCTGGTTTGTCTAGATGTTGTAGGACATAATGCAGTCCCATGTTGACTTCATCATCCATGGACCTGTTTGCTCAATAAGCAAACTGCAGGGGGTCCAGTGATGTCCTTCAGATAAGCAAACACCAGTCTTCTCTAAAATGACTTCATGACCACACATGTCAGGGCAACAGGTCTGTAGTCACTAAGTCCTGTGATTTTGGGTTTCTTTGGGATGGGGATGATGGTGGAGCGTTTGAACCAGGCAGGGACTTCGCACAGCTTCAGTGATCTGTTGAAGATCTGTGAAAAGATGGAGGCCAGCAGGTCAGCACAGGTTTTCAGACAGGCTGGTGAAACACCGTCTGGGCCTGGTGCTTTCCTTCTCTTCTGTTTCCAGAAGACCTGACACACATCATCTTCACCGATCTGAAGTGCATGAGGGGGAGAGGGGGGTTGCTGGAGGTGTTAAAGGTTGTGTAGAGAGATGGTCAGAGCGGGTGTGGGGTGTGAGACCGGGAGTTTCAAATCTGCAGTAAAACTCATTCAGGTCTTCAGCAAGTCGTTGATTCGCCTCAGTGCTGGGGGATGGTGTCTTGTGGTGTGTGATGTCTTTAAGGCCTTTCCACACTGAAGCAGGGTCGTTTGCTGAAAACTGTTTTTCCAGCTTTTTAGAGTCTCAGCCACTCTGATCTCCTTTATCGTGCTTCCAACTAGAGCTGCACGATAAATCGCGATTAACACTAAATCTTGCGTAAATCAACCTGTCCAGTGCGATTATGATATCGCAAAGGCTGCGATTATGTTTTTTGTGCAGTTTGTGCTCTTTGATCAGTAGGAAGTGCTGCTCCTTCTGAAATCACTACGACTTTGGGTCGTTTATAATGTGCATTATAATATTATAATGTCATCATTATAACATCATTATAAATATACTTTATTATCATGAAAATACCTGAGAAGGCTTGAAGTACAGTGATAGAAAGATGCCCATAGGCATTTTCTGAAACTACGTGTGTTATGGTACTTCTTCTGCGGGGCATATTTGGAGTTTCTGCGCGAGAGCCCCCTCTGGCTTTTAGATGCAGCAGCATTCAACCATACTTCACTGACAAGCTGCGCATAAAAAAAAAATAGCAGCCAACTGCCAAAATAATTTTTGATTTATCGTGCAGCCCTACTTCCCACGCTTGCGCATCTTAAAATGCTTGAACAGCGCCACTGCTCCGCCAACTACAATGTTCAGCAAAACGTCTGAGTCAGTGTTAATTTCGTCAATGAAGACGAGGACGAAAAATATTTGTTAACGAAAATTTTTTCTGTGACTAAGTCTAGACGTTGACGAGCTAAAACTAATATCTGATGATAAAAACTATGACGAAATGTATGCCGCGTCTTCGTTAACAAGACGAGACGGGACTATAATGTTATTTGAGGACTACCAGACATTCAAAATACATCCTATAGGCTACTGTCCTTCAAAATGTGCGTCCCTGTCATTGGATTGCAATCGGATAAGGGGCGTTTGCATATCTAGTCTCAGTATGGCAGCCGCAGTGGATGGATAGGCTACCAAAATGCAAACTAGCGATCTGAAACAATGGCCTCAGCACCCGAAGGGGTAGGGATAAGGTGACCAGACGTCCCGTTTTTCCCGGGAGTCACAATTCGTTGTTGATTAATTTAAAAGTTAGTGAAGGAGGGATAGGCGGAATCGCAAAGTAAACCTACTGTATCTGAAAAATTAGTTTAATTTGTATCTCTTACGTATTTGTCGTTTTTGTCTTATTCTGCTTCTTTTTAAAAAATTATAAATGATATATATTATATATGAACAACTATAATTTTTATAAGTTGCTCCCTTTTCACTACTGTTAAAGGGATAGTTCACCCAAAAATGGAAATTGTCATAATTTATTCAAGTTTTTCCAAATTCAATCCTTGATTCAAATTTCTCATAAGCATAATTGATTTGGTCTAAAGAGAGAAGAATTAATGACTATTTTTGTTTGAAGACTACTTTTAAAATAGCTACCAAAATAAATGTTGGTAAATGCAGTTTGACTAAAAGTAATGACTAAAAGTTGACAAAAATGCAATGACTTTTCGTTGACTAAAACTAGGTAAGACACAAATGACTAAAATGTGACTAAGACTATTAAGCATTTTCGTCTCAAGATAAAGACTTGTCAAAACTAACACTGGTCTGATTAAACAAAAACCAGTATAACATTTTGTGGTGTGTACTGCCGAATGTTCAGCAGTTCATCCCTGTTTAAACTTATTGTGTTTGAAAAACAACAGACAGGAAAAACGAGCAAAAACAATAAAACAACTGGAGAGCTCCAGACCGAGGCAGCCATACGCAGCGCCATCTTTTTTTTTTTTTCAGCTGACATGCCACGTTAGAGTAAATCAATACAGCACAGACATTTCTCTGTTGTCAAACAGGAATTCTTTGATTTCTCAAGGTGAATACAAGTTTCCATGGGCTATTCAAATACACCATTATTAACAGAGCTGGTAAACCTGGTACTGCAAGGTCGTGGCTGTAAAAAAAAAAAAAAAGAAGTATTATCTGCATTCAAAAAAGACCACAGCACAACCCAAATGTTTTTTTTTGGCAAAACGATAAATCGGCACAAGAAAAGCTTTGATATCACAACCACAAAACATTTTCCACTTCTAGTCATGAATATCCCATTAGCTTTCAATGACACATTCACACAACAGCCACTTCAAAGCATGATGGTTTACATAATCCAGGTATCAAATGACTTGTGAAAATATCTTTGCCTCTTGTTGCCAGATAAAAAGACCAAAGAAAGTGTTGCCCTTTTGATGATGAAATCATGGGAAACACCAACAAAGACATATCTGTAAACAGGCACGAATGAAAGCGAAGGCTTGAAGACAAATGGCTGGTTCAAATAAACAACACACACGTTTGTCTGTGTACGCTCCCGCTTAATCACATTAATGAACCTTCATCCACACGCGGACATACATCTTCATTAGCATTTATGATTCATGTGATTATGACTATGACAGATGGGTCTGACCTGATTCAACACTCTCTCCATCTCAGACAAAAGAGAAATATGAAGGGAAAACTCCGTCATGTGACTAATCTAGTATGGTCTTCCTCTAATGTCCCTACATTTTAATGGAAACAGAAGGCTATAAATACAGGCAGGTGTGGTGAAGTGAAGGGTCAGCACTTTAGGGAACCCGTGACGCAACGGCTCTCTCCTGATGAGGAAGTGAAGCGTGACGCCGAGAGTGAATCTGTCCCCCCCCCGTCCCCCCCCCAGT
>NW_015639782.1:91151-92351 GCF_001515625.1 Sinocyclocheilus rhinocerous | reverse complement strand
CCCCCCCCGTCCCCCCCCCAGTCATCCCACTCGCTTTATGTGAATCCATCCAAATCACTCTGCAACTACGTCCTGATAATACCTCAAAGAATGAGAGTCATTTCCTGTAATATTTTAGGAGGGAACGCCCAGTGTCTTTAAATCTTCATTTTGCTACTGTGCATATTTATGGAAGTATAGAAGTAAAGATTCTCTTCAAGATTCTTCAATAATAAGAGAGATCAATAATAAGAGAGATCTAGGTGCACATATTTTTGCTCCAGTATTTGTCCAGGGCATTGGAATCTGGCTTGTCCAAATTAATTTATATCTGGTCCTCAAACCTCTCAAATTTCCATGCAAACCCAGCAAGAGCTGCCATATTCCAGTGGTATAATGAATGCCGAAGGGAATGGAGGTCATAGAGCTGTTCAGGTTGTAGTCCTAAAACCCGGAGGAAAATTAACATTTTAAGTTATGAGCTCCCTCTGGGGATTTTCCTATGGCTTTTTAGATTTTTAGATTTATGAATAAAATAAGTGTGTGGATAATATTACAGTACTTTTACTTTTAAATGTTTTGTTCTAGATGATACATTAAACTCAGAATGGCAAATTTTTACAACAGCTTTTCAATTCATCAAGCATTTAATCTCACATACAGTACTTGTGGTAGTTGTTGTCCTTATGTAGCGAACTGTCAGCGACTAAATAATCAAAATGTTTTTGTAATTCTTGGAAGTCATGGCAAATTTAACAAAATATGCATAGTGTGTCTATCTGAGGAAGTACATGACAAGTTTCAAAAGTTTGGGGTCAGTAAGAATTTTTAATGTTTTTGAAAGAAATCTTTTATAGGCCCAACAAGGCACCATTTATTTGATCTAAAATACATTAAAAACTGTAATATTGTGACCAATTACTACAACTTAAAATTTCAGTTTTATATTTTCATATATTTTAAATTTGAATTTATTCCTGTGATGCGAAGCTGAATTTTCAGCATCATTACTCCAGTCTTCATTGTCACATGATCCTTCAGAAATCATTCTAATATGCTGATTTTCCGCTCAAAAACATTTCTTATTATTACCAATGTTTATACAACAACACAACAGTTGTGCTTCTTAATATTTTTGGGGAAAAAAAAGAGATAATTTTTTCAACGTGAAAGACTTTACTGTCACATTTGATGTGTCTTTCCTGAATAAAAATATTAATT
>NW_015639782.1:75902-90416 GCF_001515625.1 Sinocyclocheilus rhinocerous | reverse complement strand
CAAATAAGGAGACTGACCCCAAACGGTGGTGTATATATAGTGAAATCAACATACTTACTCCAACACACTCTGAACAGTAAGTTTGATTAATCTGTTAGCTAATGCGCTGAAATGGAAGTATTTAGGCCTACTTGATATTACATCAGTCAATCTAAGATGTTTCTGAGGGGGGATGGATGACAAAGCATCTCAAATAAAGCTAAACTGTGGCTGCTGCTACACAGTGCTCTGAATTACCCCAGGAGGCAGCCAAATGGAAGTTGCACAAAGATAAATGGCAGTTGTAAGTTAATGAATTATGAATGTTGCTGACATTGGTTGGCGTGTAGGGGACGTGAAGGCACAAGACAGATAAATACCCCCTGTATGTGATTAAACTGCCCACTTTGATTTTACTCTCATTAAACTTCCTGCAGGCCAAGCTGTATTTCGCAGACATGGAGGAAAGAAATGAAGTGTCACCATATCCCTGCGTCGAATAAATGAAATGTTGCCTTCAATAATATCCAGGGCTTACTTTAGGCAGAAGGCTCATTTTCATGTTTATGACTTTAGTCAAGTACTCCATTTAATTTGCAATTGCCATTTCAGTGAAAAGTGCTTTAGAAATTCAAGCTATTTATTTATTTCAGAATCATAATAAAGAATTCAGACTATTGCAAAGAACTCTAAATGGTTTTAAAAAGTTCAAGAAAGTCAATTGAACTATTTTAAGAGTTTAGGAAAGTCAATCTTAACTTAATCACAATATTTCGTAAGGCTGCGTATTGGCAAGAATCTGGCAATTATATCATTAGTGGTAACTATGAGCTAGGTTTGCTAATGCTAACGTTAGCAGTGTGCCCTTGTGCTACTTCCTGTCACAGTTTATGTTCAGAAAAAAACACTGCTATCTAGAAGTCTGGATTTAAACCATAGATTGTAGAAAAGATGGACAACACAAAACATAAAAAAAAAAATAATAATTTAGAAAAAATGTTTACTGCAGAAAAATACATTTTACTGCAGAACTACCCATTTTTTTCGGTGTGAAATAAACAATCACTGTTATGGAAAATTAAAAATTAAAGTTAAAGCTTCAATCTTCTCCCAAAGCTCCCAAACTGTGACTACTTCATTTAGAGAAGCTGTCAATCATAGCAGTCAATCATGACATCAAGCCTTGTTTTTATTGCATCAAATAACTAATTAAAACAACAAACAAATAACTAAATAAAAACTTATTAGACAAATCAAACACTTGAACATACATAATAAGCCTGATAAGAAGTACCTAACATGACAGAAACCATCGTTGAAATGTGAGATTTTTTATTTATTTTTTGGCTCGCGTCCAATTGGTTTACATGGAGAGCGCATCCCATTCGTTTACATGAAACTGCAGCCAGCCACCAGGGGGCGATGGAAATGTTTTGGCTTCACTTTTCAGGATGTGTGTGTCACACCTGGTTTAAACCCACAAGAAGCCACTGTCACAAATCTCGGATGTAAACAAATAATTTACCCATGTAGTAATTCTGTATCGCCAAACTATCACTATACTCAAGTGTATCAATATTTTTTTGCACCCTAAATATCAAGGTGCCATTACTTGTTAGTACATTGCCACAATACCAATATTTCAATAGTCTGTTCAATACCACTGTTAGAAGTGATGCATGTCTTATGGGGCGAATCGATTATTTAATTATCAATAATGATCAAAATTGAAAATCACTTTAATTAAAATGTAAACAAACTAGTTTCATTCTCTTGCTGACTTGCTGAAGTTCCCCCCCCCAAACCAAGGCTGCACCTGAACTATCTGTTTTATAAATAAAACTGAGAAATGAAAATTATTCCCCCCAAAAAACTGTTACAACTTGAAGCAGTCAGTAAAGAACAAATAAATGAATTAAGAGCAGTTTTCTCTTTTTCTCTTGCATATACAGCTTAGGTGTTTTCCCCTTTATTGCAGTGAAAAAGAAACAGTGGGAGAATGGCAGGTCCAATGGGACAAAGTGCAGAGTGTTAATCAGAACTCAGGAATGATCTCACCCCGCATTATCTGCCGGTCTCCACACAACACACTGTATTCATCTATAACATTGTGGGAACTTTTGCTACTGTGACCTCACTGACCATGCATTCAGAACTGATAGTAGTTTCCTGCAGATGTTCCAAGCTTTACCTTGATGAAGGAGGCTGTTAGAAAGTTGCAAACGGATACAACTTAAAAAAAAAACAAAAAAAACTTTTCTAACTTTAAAAACAAACTTTGGGCCATAAAGACAAGGGCAAGTGAAATGTGAGATTTTTTATTTATTTTTTGGCTCGCGTCCAATTGGTTTACATGGAGAGCGCATCCCATTCGTTTACATGAAACTGCAGCCAGCCACCAGGGGGCGATGGAAATGTTTTGGCTTCACTTTTCAGGATGTGTGTGTCACACCTGGTTTAAACCCACAAGAAGCCACTGTCACAAATCTCGGATGTAAACAAATAATTTACCCATGTAGTAATTCTGTATCGCCAAACTATCACTATACTCAAGTGTATCAATATTTTTTTGCACCCTAAATATCAAGGTGCCATTACTTGTTAGTACATTGCCACAATACCAATATTTCAATAGTCTGTTCAATACCACTGTTAGAAGTGATGCATGTCTTATGGGGCGAATCGATTATTTAATTATCAATAATGATCAAAATTGAAAATCACTTTAATTAAAATGTAAACAAACTAGTTTCATTCTCTTGCTGACTTGCTGAAGTTCCCCCCCCAAAACCAAGGCTGCACCTGAACTATCTGTTTTATAAATAAAACTGAGAAATGAAAATTATTCCCCCCAAAAAACTGTTACAACTTGAAGCAGTCAGTAAAGAACAAATAAATGAATTAAGAGCAGTTTTCTCTTTTTCTCTTGCATATACAGCTTAGGTGTTTTCCCCTTTATTGCAGTGAAAAAGAAACAGTGGGAGAATGGCAGGTCCAATGGGACAAAGTGCAGAGTGTTAATCAGAACTCAGGAATGATCTCACCCCGCATTATCTGCCGGTCTCCACACAACACACTGTATTCATCTATAACATTGTGGGAACTTTTGCTACTGTGACCTCACTGACCATGCATTCAGAACTGATAGTAGTTTCCTGCAGATGTTCCAAGCTTTACCTTGATGAAGGAGGCTGTTAGAAAGTTGCAAACGGATACAACTTAAAAAAAAAACAAAAAAAACTTTTCTAACTTTAAAAACAAACTTTGGGCCATAAAGACAAGGGCAAGTCATTAGACTTTTAGGACATTCTCATAAAACTTCTAAGGCACCCAGCTTCTTATTAAGGTTGACGTGTCCTGTCAAGGTGGTCACTACATCTGGGTAATTGTGTGTGAAGGGCAAGCTAATTGAACTTTGTGATGCTGAGCTATGACAGCATTAAAACCTCGGAGTATTACACCTTAATAAGGTTCAGAGAGTTCCATTCTGGGTCCAGTGCACTTTTAATTACGTGCACCTCAGTCGGTGCTACAACACCCAGGAGGAGACACAGTTCAGTTCAGAAAATCTCAGGGCACTTGGAGGAGATGAGCAAGCATCCTGATCTGAACTAGCAACTCATAGTGCATTACACAGCTTTTCTTCAAAGTGAACTTAACATAAATTGCTTTCAACTGTTGTATAAGTCATCTACAGTGCATGCTTAAACTATTTATATACAACATATCATATATATAAATATATAATAATATACTAAAACACACACACACACACATATATGTTTTAGTATATTATTGTATATTTATTACTGTTAAAATTTTGGAACTAAAATTTGCAAATGTTGTTGAAGAAGTGTATTATGCTCACCAAGGCTGTATTTATTTGATCAAAATGATAAAACAGCAATATTGTGAAATATTATTACAATTTAAAATAAAATCATTTCTATTTGATATATTTTCTATAAAAATACATACACACATACAGCAAGACATTTAGACATATTTACTTTAATTACAAGACTATATTTAGTCTGAACTGAGTGCACATTTGAGACATTTGAACTGAATTTAAAATGTATCTCTAAGTTTATAAATCAGTAAATTGTTGATGTTTTTGAGTAAATCATTTCCAGCTAATATTAAGCCACAACAAATTGTTTACATTTTACCTGATGTACACTTTTAAAAGCATGTTTTTCTATCTATAGAAAATGTGATTATAACATCCAACCTGACCTTCTTACCATGAGAATTCACTGCATTAACTGTCTTAATGCAAAAAGTGGCATAAATATGCTTTGAAAACAGCTGTTTAAACTGAATTAGGCTTTATTGGTGTCCGGCGGAGAACCGCACTTCTGATGAGCAAAATAAAAATGCCTTTCTTTCTTATTGACGTTGTGTTGTCTAGTTTTGCCAGGTCTCTCATGTACAGATGAGTCCCTCAGGCTAGAACACACTCCTGAAAAGGACATAATACACTAGAGCAAATCAGACACTCACAGCAGAAAAGTGGACCTAATAAATAGATTCAAAATAGAGTTGCAGTGTCATTTTGTCTTATAAATAGGGAGGAATTGGGGGAGCACCTATTTTTAAACTCTGTCCTATTTCTTCGAATGTGCTACAGTAACAGTGGTAAGCTATTGAGTAAATTTAATAACCAGCATGTGGATTTTACCTGGGTCAAGTGAAGTCATTCCTTTTAGTTTACATCCTTATCATATAGGACCTACCTAATAAAAATATTAAAATCACAATTTTTAAAAAATGTAAGTTTTTTCGGTAACACTTTATTTTATGGTGTCCTTGTTACACGTTACATGTACTTGCTATTATAATAACAATTAATTATGCATAATTACATGCAAGTAACCCTAAGTCAAACCCAAATCCTAACCCTAACCATATAGTAAGTACATGTAGTAAATTAATATTACTCAGTACTTATATGTATAATTACACTGTAACAAGGACACCTTAAAATAAAGTGTAACTGTTCATATATCACAATTACTAGAGCCATGAAGGATAATCTTAAATAATTTCACTTGTAAAAATGGGGTCCAAAACAACTCACACCTTGTACAACAGCCTTTATGTACATTTCTACATATCTATATGCCGTTAGATATGACTGTCACAACTTGTGCAACTTTGTACCTCAGTGGAAAATTTGCCATCAGATTCAGAAGTTTTCTAAGATGCCTAGTTTTTTTTTTCTTTTCTGCAGAGCTCCATGTTGCAGCACATATGTAAAATATTTGTGATGTTAAGCCACTAAAACAAAAAAATATGAGTAACAAAATCACAATGAGTGATTTTTTCACATTTTGTGACAGGTTCAGTTTCATTGAGAAAACAGCTAAAATAATCTTACTGTTACAAGGATAAAATGTATTATAATAAAAATTATGCAAAGTACGGTTTGTGTTGTCAGTTAACAAGCTAAATGATTAGCCTGCTAAGCTAGCGATAACCTACTTACTTCACAGTCACTTCTACATAAAATTTCATACTCTCAATGATATCAGCATATTTTCACCTTATTGTTCTATTATTAGTATTATTATATCAATACATTATTATTTAAGGCATCACAACGTATGTGGTGCTCAATCAACAAGCTACCATTTGTTCTGTTTGTTTGTGAACCCAATAAGTTCAACATAGCAACAATGGGTCAACCAATAGTGTGCACCAGTCAGATTACAGAAGCATAAATCCCATTGAACTACAAGTTTATTAACCAGTGGTATATGCTTTGTTAAAGCCATCGGCCTGCATTATTTCAACTTTTTTTTTTTAAATAATCATGTTCAACAGCAGAATTTACTAGTGAAAAACTACATTACCCATGATTCTGCAGAGAATCTCCACCAATCAGAGAACTGTCATCATGGAATTGTAGTTCTTTATTTTACTAAAACTGGCTTGTACCTTTGTCTTTTTGTCTTGACTTTTTTGCTTCAAATCAAAAGTTTGTAATGTTGTGATTCACCTCGTAGCTGGTTGGTTTGGTTTATGGCTTGTATGTCTTTAAGGAAGAAAAATGCCTTCTGTAAAAATGGCTGAAAAAAAGGGTGGCCACTGATGCACTCTATGGCATGAGTTTGGAGGAGTGACCATCTGTCAGTCTGACCAATGGGAGACAGGTGGAGTGTTCCAGAAACCCGTTTCAAAACAGTTATTATTTTCATTCGGTAACACTAGTGACTCAGAAATTATACACTTCATCTTTAATAACCTACATTTATCTCTGCCATATTACAGTTACAAACAAGCCCAAAGCAACAAACACATAACAGAGCACATAAGCAAAAAAATAATTCAAAATGACAACAGTATATGCAAATCAACTGGATTTACAGACGGTGGCAGCAGTAGAGTGAGAGAGGAAATGTGGATTGCATCAGCAGCTTCAGAAATTTTTCTTTTTTGTTTTCATAGTGGATGTTCACCACATGATAACAATCCCACCGTTTGAAAAAAAGTACTCCTTGGTTATGCTACAATTATGGGAGCCATATATTAACAATGCCTGTCAAAGCAGTATCATCATGTTCCCACACAATACACCATAAATAGATTTGTATTATGCAATTCTTTGAAGACCTTGGCTCTATGGCGGATGATGTGCGTTTTGTGGTTCTCCCTATGATTAAACACAGACCACCTGCTCAAATATCAACGCTCTGTGGCTTCAGATGGATTCCCGTCTGCTTCAATGTCTGTGGTCTGTCTTTCAGGTGAAAGACACAATACAGCTGTAAATGGAGACGCGAGACTCCCGATGGCATACGGCTCATGTTCTGTCACCAAACAGAATACAAAAGCTTGGGGGTGAACATCTATCAGTTAGCTCCGCTCCATTTATGGGGGCCCTCAAAAGAGCACAAAATAATATCTTCTTTGTGCAGTATGAAGTCAGAGCATACTTCAAAATACAGGGTGTTTTCCCACCCCGTTAAAAGACTCTGAGTCATAGAGAACATCTTTGTTGGAGCTTGTGAACAAGCAAAGAACAGTCGGAGCAGAATGAATGGCTCCCAGTGTGAGATTGTAGATCATTTTGTCCAGGCCTAGATCCCACCACACACTAAATAAAACTAAAAACTCCTCTTTTCCCTTATACACCACCTTTATGGCTCCACGAGGAGAGAAAGGTCAGTGAAAATGGAGAGCAGTAAATTCAATTTGCATGCAATTGCTTTGGAAAATGCAATTCGGTGAAGGTCTGAATCTCACCGGCTGCAGTGAACCAAATAACAGAAAAATGCAATGTTCTGTGCAATCCAGTCTTCTCATTAATGGCTGAAGTGTCTTTTATGTAATCCAGAGCATTCCACAAAACCAGGCTGTTTTGCAACACGTAACCCCCTTAATGTACATAATTATATAATTTCATAATTACATGCTACCTTTATCATTTCATCATCCACATATAAAATTCTTTACAGGATCCTTTTAACCATAGCATAATATTAGAATTTCATCCATAATTAAGCATCAGCAGTATCAGAGAAAATAACTAAGTAAAGCCGTGCTGAAAATTCAGCCTGACTAAAGCTAACACTCTGTATTCAAGGGCCGCTTTGGTAGCCGAGAAGACACTGACCCATGCAGTACACAATTTATGAATATTGAACTGAAAATAAATTACCTATGGCTTAAATGTCATTAAGAGTGTAGCTGGATGGATTAAAAGCTACAAATTAAAGAGCTGCAAGGCAGTGAGCATGAAGACAGAAAGCATGAAAAACCCATTGTTGAGTTTTAAAACACAATTCTTGGAGACAATTACTTGATAATAAATTATACAATTTAATGTCTAACTGTCCAATTTCAGTTGAATAAAAGCTGTCAAAAAACATAAACCATCCAAAACGAAACAGTTGGTCATATATCTGAGTCGTCAGGTCAAATATGCCTCACAGGAGCGGTTCCTCTTGATCTTATTAATTGGATCCCTCAGAGAGGAGAGGGTAAGTGCATCTGTCCTGTGAACACTAATCCCTTCAATAAAGATTAGCTGTAACGTTTCGGAGGCAGTTTGTTCTCGGGCAAAATCTGCTTAAAGGGATCCAAAGTATCTCAGCAGAACTCAAATGATGAAGCTGCCAAGAGCTGCCAGAGAAACACAAACACATCATGTTCTTAACTCAGACACTTTCTGTGAGTGAATAAATCACACATTATATGGATTATATAGCTGAGTTTTGTGAGCATTTATATTGTGCTGTTGGACTGCATATATCAACGCTATTGGAACGCTGTTTGGCCAATCAAATTGGAGGACTGGAACTAATTATTGTATAAAGGAGTTATGTCATGACCAAAAACATCTTTCTTGATGCAGCTACTGTCTATCTCATTAGGTTCTTTCGATAACCTATGCATTCATTTAGTCTATAGCCAGGACAGATATCTCTTTAATACAAAAACAGTGACATATAGCTTGTTTATGCTGGTTTGTGCAAGCTTTCTCAGTACAGTGATGTAAGTGTGGGTGCTGGAGTGTGCATCCACACTGCCATCTAGTGCATCTGAGTGGCTCACAATGCACGTGGGCATACTTGTGCATACTTGTTTAACTCTAGAGCAGTTACTTTTCATTTAATAGACATTTTCACACCCAAAATGACTTGCATTATTGTTACTACAGGCACAGTTCCTTTGGGGCAAGTGTGTAATTAGATAATTGAACTTTAGCTCCACGCCCTTGGTTACTGTTGCTAACAAACTTTACAGAATATTTAATACTAATGCACTGGAGATTTCCACGAACAGCATGGTTTTCAGTAAAGTGTGCCTGCAAATCCATTTTATCTACAGTTTTTCTTTGAAAAAAATGTTAAATGAAGCAGTATCGTGATTAAAAATTATGACGACTGCAAATCAAGCCAAATTCTTATCACAGTCAAGTGAACAGAGAAAAGCTTAATTTGAAAACAATTACAAGTGATCACACAAGAGTTAGTGAACCATTTCAAATACTGTGAACTCTTTACAATCAACACCACACTGCCTTGAATCAAGGCACAAGATTAGCATTCATTTACAGTAGGAGCACATGTAGGTGTTCTTACTGATGCTATAATGTTTTACAAAATGTTCATATATATATATATATATATACACACAGTACATATATATATATATATATATATAACATTCATGTTCCCATCTACATATAAAAACTACATTACCCATGATTCTGCATCTATCTATCTGCCTAAATATAACCCAGTGTTTTACTGTATTTTTTTTCCTGTTAATTACCGTAAAAATTAGTTCAAAGGTGTCCAAACACACATATCCAAGAGCAAAAGCTTGTCTTAGAAGACGATTGGTCATTAACATATTTACGGTCAATTGTCCAATATTTGTATTTCTACTGTTGCTATGGCTTCGCTAAATGCCATCATTTATGCTTGCATTAACAGCCTGCTGCAGTTATGAGTGAGTGTAAATGTAGTTTTGTAGTATATTGCGTTACATAAGAAAATCAACATTAAATCTTCACTCTGATAAAGATGAAAACTCTGCATGATACGAGGACATCATAAACATCTAAATACTCTTTATGCATTCCAGCTGTGAGAAAATGCCTTCTAAGGCAGCTCATGAAGTGAGCCATTTCTCCACCTTACAGTTCATTATGAATTATTACTCTCCACCTGTCTAACAGCATTTGCTAAATGGGGATGATTTTCAACATATTCAGACTAAAACCACCTTATCACCTGAATCTGTCTGTACAAGTAATATTAAGCTACCCTAAAGCCTTTATTCTACAAATTAGAAAGTAAACATCGCCTGCAAACACCACTTATCCAGATATAATTTTTTTCACTCATAAATGCTGAAAACCATATCTCCACTGTTCTGAATATACTTGATAAAACTGATGCTATTTAATGAGCATAAAATTGCAGTGGAAGACCATTTACCACCAAATAAAAACAGAGTTTGGCACTCGGGTCATTATCGTTCTATTTTCTCAGCAACGCTGCTCTCACAGAAAGTGCCTCAGGTGCTATTCCGTATCGTGGTAGAAATTCAATAGCCCGGTCCCGTGAGATTGACTCTGGCGTAGGTTCAGGCTTGGCCAGCAGGGTGGAAGTGGAAATTGAGCTCTGAGGATCAGAGGGAGGTGAGGTGGAGGGGGGTTACTCGGCACTGCCACTGAACTGTGTGGTTCATCTGAGGGGCAGCCACCTGTCACTAGGCTATCCCTTTACCTCAACCAGTCGTACACACTTCGGCTTCTTGTTCAGACTCCCCGCAGACCCTCTGGCAAAGGCTCCTTAAGGCTCCCATGTGTTGTGTATACATGTCTGGCGTGTATTTTTAACAAACTGCGAGGTGATAGACTGCCTGAAATCATGCAGACGGTTAATATATTGAATTATTCTTAGTGCATTCATAATCTAATAAACATGAACTATTGATCCATGATGCATTTGTTAATTGATGTCAAAAGGCATTTAATAAAGTAATTGGTTGTTACATTAAAGCTACTATAGTTTTGCTTGCCACCAGGCGTAAAATACATTACAAATCTCTGACTGTTTTTATATTTGAGGTTAGTAAATTTAAAAGCGCTAAAGCTATTCACGGTCTACTGTGATGCTACTGCACTTGCACACATACAAACCTGAGTAATATTTAAACTCGGTTCACAAGACATCACAAATGTCTTATTTTATCACTCCAAAACAACCAGAAGATTATTTATAGTTCAAGAAGAGCACTTTAAAAACACAAAAGCCTCTTTACGAGGAGGGAAAAGGAAAGAAAAAAAGTGTTGTGCACAGAAAATGCATTAAAATGTCATTTCGAATTCCACAAAAGGCAATATAGCCTCACAAAGACCAGATAAAAAACACTAAAAAAAATGACAAAAGGGCAATGAGCAGGCAGATGAGACACTAGTGCTAAAATCCAGTGAAAATGCAGTGCAGGGTTATAATGGATGAAAAACTAAAGCTATGTTGTGTGTCATATGGCAGAGACTGTGCCCACCAGCTGTGGCTGATGACCCGGAGAGAGAAACTAAAGCTGTCATTACTGCTGAATTCTGAATTCATTATAGCAGGAGGAAGTTACACTGCCATCCTTGATGTTCTTTTCTACCTAAACAAAGTCTTAGTGATGGAGAGCAGATCTCAGGCTGCTCATTCAAGAACAATATGCTTGACAATTAGAAGAGAGAGTCTCTGTGTGCTCTGCCTCACCCTGTTAATTGCAGGTTGTGGGCTTTTCAAAGATGCCCTGCCAGTGAATCTGTGGGAAGACAAACTGAACTGAAACAACAAACCACTATATTGTGATCACACAGTACTATATTTGAAGAAATGTATTATTAAAATGTTTATCACATACAGCACTCAGCATAAATGAATACACCCCTTCTGAACAAATAAATTTTTTTTCTTAATGATCACTAATAGAATTCATGGAAAGATGGCAAAATTGAAATGCATTAAACATATTCCTAATTAAAACAGAAATATGTCATTAATATCCATAAAATAAGTAAATTAGCCAATTTTGTTTAAATGAAGTATTGTAGAAGTGAGTACACCTTTGAATAAATTCAGTGAATTTCTCACTGTTCTCCTCCCTTAACAATGCCATAGCCTAACTTTTTAGATACAAAATGATTGACTTGGCCTCATGAAACCAGAGTATGGATTCCCAGAAATCTATATTTTGTAAATATGGGCCTTGGAAAAGGCTAAATGAGTTTATTGTGCTTTGGCTACAGTAGGTAGCTCCGGTCTGGACAACAACCATGCTTTTCACTTATACACACAGCATCTTGTGAGATGAAACAGTCACTCTTTTCATAGCTTTTGCCGGCTCTGAGACACTTGTTTGGTATTTCTCCTGCTCTTTTCCTAGCAAACAAAATCACTCGTCATCACAAAATGAAAGCTAAAAGTAAAGGACTGATGATTTCAGGGACCAAGTCCATTGTTTATAAATTTTTGTGATTCTTTTGCTATATTTTCACACTTAAAACCATGATTTGGTATTCCTC
Source organism: Sinocyclocheilus rhinocerous (assembly GCF_001515625.1). Lineage (NCBI taxonomy): Eukaryota > Metazoa > Chordata > Actinopteri > Cypriniformes > Cyprinidae > Sinocyclocheilus > Sinocyclocheilus rhinocerous. The sequence continues at coordinate 78,385 of NW_015639782.1, read as the reverse complement.
ATTGTCCTCATTTGTGCAAGGAATTAAATCTCCTGACAATTCTTTCTCATGTGGTTCCATAGTCAGCATTACGCCAGTGACTTAATGAGCTTTATAATACGTTTAATTGTCAAGAAATTACTCCTCTTTAAATGTTTTAAAAGTATTATAATAAACAGCAGTATAAACTAAAAACAGTAACAGTAACAGAACAATATATTTTAAATATAACTGTAATTATTGCAACACCACTCAAAACAATAAATGTTATATAAATGAGACAATAATGATGAAATGGCTCAGAAACACCAGGCTGTGCCTTGTTTACAAGCAGAGGAATGCACACGTAGCGTCATAAAATTACGGTTGAACCACTGATGTCACATGGGCTATTTTAACAATGTCCTTACTACGTTTCTGGACCTTGAACGTGGTACTTCCATTGCTGTCTATGGAGTGTCAGAAAGCTCTTGGATATCATCATCGACCAACTAATCGATTATCAAAATAATCGTTAGTTGCAGCCCTAATCAGAATTATCTTAATTTAAATTCTGAAGATGAACAAAGATCTTACGGGTTTGGAACGACATGAGGGTCAGTAATTAATGACAGAATTTTCATTTTTGGGTGAACTATCCCTTTAAATAAACCAGCCGAACAAATCAATTCACTAAAATGAATTAAGACTCCCCAACGCTAATGAACAAAACTTCTTCAGTCAGAAATACACAAATGTCTTTATATTACAGTACCAGTGGGAGTTGAAAGCACTGGAAATGTTTGGAAATACCATTTCCCATACATAAGAATGGAATGTTGTAGATGGATCCAAGATTATCCAAGGTTATCATGTTTCATTTAAGATGGGTAAGATGGGTACAAACTTTCCCAGCATGCCTGACTGATTCATTCAGAGGTATGCCAGTTTGCTTTTGTTAGTGTTGTGAATATAGATTTCCTCTCCCAAGCTCTGGAATCCAGCAGGCTGACTGGGTGGCAACAATGTGAGCCTTTATTTGCTCCTTAAGGCAGAGTGAGACACGCCTACACATGGCGAGCACGAGAGTGCAGTGTCCACACGCCGTGGCCTTCAGCCCAAGCAGTACAGCAATTAAACCAGACAAGACAAAACTGCAGTGCTCATACAGAGACACTCAGGAAAATCTGACACTACACGAGTCACACTTAACTGTGTCTTTCACTGTCGCTAGTTCACGTTGCTGTGTGACTGTTAGCAAATCACTTAATTACAATCTAGTAATGCAGTGGGAAGAAAAATATAAGTGAATTTAGACGACATGGAAGTCAGGGAACTAATGACTTTGTAGGTTTTAATCGCTGCATTGGCATTGACTAATTACATGCATTTGCATGCTCCTCAACATTTCCCACGAACTAAAATATGGGTACATAGTCCATTTCCTGTTCATGTTCAGGGCGGAAATATTAGAAGAGGGGGTCCAAATAAACAGGAGGAGATTTGTTATGATGCATCAAAGTACTTTTTCTTTTTTTTTTCTGAACAAGCACTTTCAGTTTGTAGCACTGCTCTGATCTGAGTGTAGCAATTAGCTTATGGATGTTTTCTTCCGAATGCAAATCTGTAATGAAAATGGTGACCTGACATCTCCTGAAATGTATTTATGACAAACTGCTCTACCCTTCATCCATGTAATTAATATGTGGGCAAGCAGCAGTTTGAACCAAGAACAGCTAAATGTAAATCTCTACAGTACTTTAATAGAACGGAATGATAAAATATGCATGAGCAGAAAGAGGCCCTCGCTTGTTAGAACTCAATATGTCAGAAACCTGTAGGGTTTGCTCATATAAATGTAATACATTTAAACAACAGGTGGAACGCTAGCAAAAATACGACAGATGACACAGCAACTGACATAGCTTTAAAAAGCATACATTAGTTTCAAGCAGCATACAAAATTCTCTTTAATAGCAGCAAATGGATATGAGCAAGAAAAATAATGTGAATTCAGGTAAATTTGTAAACTTTTTTTTACATTGAGATCAATGCAAGGTTCAAAGTTATTTGTTGCTGCTAATTTAGAGTAACTTTCTATAGCTAGTTAACATAGGTTGTTAAAATTGTGACTTGCGTTAGAACCATCGAAAAAAAAAAAAAAACCTGTAAGTTCTGCAATGTATGTAGGCCTGTCACGATAACAACTTTTTGCTGTGCGATATATTGCCCCACAAATAATTGCGATAAGCGATATTATTGTCATTTTAAAGACCATTTTATGCCACTGAATATATAATCATAATATAACAGCATAATAATGCAAGAAGGCCTACACACTTCCAAATGACAAGAAACGTTTAATTTAAGAATATTTAGATCATGGAAATAAATATCAAAATATTAGATACCTTAAAAAGCTGAATAAATAGTAACAAAACAAAAAGTGCAAAGTAACAAGTAGAAAAAAGAAAAATGCACAAAGAACTTGTATGGAGATTTTTCCATCTACAGATTTTTCCCTG
>NW_015639782.1:71649-73611 GCF_001515625.1 Sinocyclocheilus rhinocerous | reverse complement strand
AAGGGTGCACACTATTGCTGAAAAACACAATCACTACTTAGCAGTCAGATGTCCGTATGCACAAAGGCACAGATCCCTAAACAAGACCATATCTGCTGATGAAACTTTGTTTGTAGAAGCTTTTTTTAAAATTTGAACTAGCACCAACTACACTACGTTATGTACGAGAAGCTGCAAAAGACACAGGCGCAAGTGGAACGTACAAAACATGGTGACACTAATTTTTAAGTAAATATAATGGGCGATATATTGCGTCACCAAAAATTATTGAGGTCATGTACATATATTGCGCGATAAGTCGATATATTGATTATTGCGACAGGCCTAATGTATACTTTTCCACCAAACCTGTAAATTTAGAACTTTCATGAAATTACATTATATATTATTAGAATATATACATACACTGCCTTTCAAAGTTAGTTTCATCATCACATTTCATCAGCAGCAAATTAGTTTCTCAGAATGATTTCTGAGGGAACATCTGACAATAAAGACTGGAATAAATTCTGCTTTGCATCACAGGAATAAAATACATTTTTAAAATATATTTTTGATAAAAGAAACGCAGCCTTGGTAAGCATATGGAACTTCTTTCAAAAATATTTAAAATTTAGATTTTTTTTTAAATTTCCAGATATTCAATGACATTTAATGAAACTAAATTTAAAAGTTAAATATAAATAGACTTAGTTCTGACACATAAAATTTGTTGATAAAAATAAAACAAGTTGGCAGGGTAAGTAAAAACTGGTCCCAATGGGACACCAGAAAAAAAAAAGACATTTATTGAATCCCATAAATGTGAAAAATGCCCGAAATTTTCTTTAACTCACACTATTCAGATAAACACTGAGATTCTGTAGGTGGCTGTTTAGAAAGAAACCTTGTGACTCAGACAAAATACAATAATGGAAGTTTGGCTTCAATGGCATCTAATCCACACAAGAGAACTCTACATTAAATGGTGTTGGCTGGCCAAGGGATACTTAAGGTTTATCTGCTGTCTCTTTTGGTCCACTATTTTGGTCATTACACAAACACATGGTCCCCCTTTGAGTCTAGACAACCCCACCCCACTGATTGGCATTATACGGCTCCCAACAAACAAAAGCGTAGTGTTTAAACTCTCATGATTACAAGCTTCAATATCTGTGCTACTGCCATCAGCCGAAGGTGATATGTTTGACCTTGAGTAAAACACTTGAGTAAGACTATCTGTCTTGTTCAAACTGATGCCAAACTTTCTATGAAGTTAAACACTGTCTGTTTGTTTTATATGGCGGGTGAGGTGCGTCCGTCACGGGCTGAAAGACAAACAAATTTAAACCTTCTGAAAGCCGCTGGTTAAGTAGTTGTTTAAATGAACTAAGGATAGCCAGTGGCTGACTTAAAAAGTTTACGACAGAAAAAGCTACGACTAGTCCTTGAAGGAATTTGTTAAGGTCGTCTCATGACCGGTCTCGACCTTGTCGTGTCATTTTTTTCCCACAGCAAACATCAGGGATTCATGAACATGTTTTTCAAGTTTGCTGAAGCAGACTGACATTATGTTTTGATGCTGAAAGACATGAGAATCTTTCTGGTTTGGTGAATGTCTCAGCATCCATCTCAGTGACTCTAATGTGCATTGTAGCTAATGAGCTTAGAGCGGCATTAATTATTTCAGCAGGAGAAAAATGACAATTGAAGTGTCTTGAATAACAGCTTTCACTGTGCTACATCCTTTAAAATGAGATAAACTGCCACTATACTGAAAACTGAACAATTGAAATGTATGATGTCCTGTGTCTCGGAAGGAAAAGGGAAATTGTATGAAGTCACACAGAATGACACTTTTATGAGGTACCAGTATTTATAAATGGCATAAAAATGACACTTCTCATTAGCTAATGACAATATGACACTTTTCATTAAATATTTATGCTAAATTTCTTTTTTTTTATGTGGAAAAACAAAAAA
>NW_015639782.1:0-71528 GCF_001515625.1 Sinocyclocheilus rhinocerous | reverse complement strand
GGGGGGGGGGGGTGGGATTATAAATTTATTATCTAAAAATGTAAGTACACTCTTAAAAATGATGGTTCTTTATTGGCGTCAATGTTTCCATAAAGAACCTTTAACATTGATGAAACAAAAGATTCTCATGGAAAAAAAATGCTAAAGATAATCTAAAGAACCCTTTTATTAAACATTTATGTAAATGTAAAAATATTCTTCATTAAGAAAAAAAAAAGTTTCTTTTAAGAACTGTTCACTGAAAGGTTCTTTGAGGATCCCAAAAATGGTTCTTCTATGGCACTGCTGAGAAAAATCCTTTTATTTTGAAGTGTATGACTTATCAAAGCAGTCCATACAATCCATAAATCCATTTAGGGAAATAAAAACATAAACATAAAATTTAACAAAATAAAGGTCCTTAACATGTTCTTTGCAACACCTACAGCATTCAGCAGCTTAACCACAAGTATGCTAGTTTGGAGATTCACATTCTTTTGATATAAATTCTTCGGATCATTTTGTTTCTTTTTAGGTTCCTCAAAGCTCTTTTCTTCCACCCCTCCCCTGAATTAAAAAATGTTTTCCAGTGGGACCAAGCTATAAAATCCTATTAGGTTCTAAATGTAATTTTTACAGTAGCTTTAATTCATTTTTTCCCTAAAATAGACCCCTTTAAGACCCTACAAATCTATTAAATGGCACTTGATAACAGATACTCCTGAATCCACTAAAAAGTGGAACGAAAGTCACATCAGATTATAAATTTATTATCTAAAAATGTAAGTACACTCTTAAAAATGATGGTTCTTTATTGGCGTCAATGTTTCCATAAAGAACCTTTAACATTGATGAAACAAAAGATTCTCATGGAAAAAAAATGCTAAAGATAATCTAAAGAACCCTTTTATTAAACATTTATGTAAATGTAAAAATATTCTTCATTAAGAAAAAAAAAGTTTATTTTAAGAACTGTTCACTGAAAGGTTCTTTGAGGATCCCAAAAATGGTTCTTCTATTGGCACTGCTGAGAAAAATCCTTTTATTTTGAAGTGTATGACTTATCAAAGCAGTCCATACAATCCATAAATCCATTTAGGGAAATAAAAACATAAACATAAAATTTAACAAAATAAAGGTCCTTAACATGTTCTTTGCAACACCTACAGCATTCAGCAGCTTAACCACAAGTATGCTAGTTTGGAGATTCACATTCTTTTGATATAAATTCTTCGGATCATTTTGTTTCTTTTTAGGTTCCTCAAAGCTCTTTTCTTCCACCCCTCCCCTGAATTAAAAAATGTTTTCCAGTGGGACCAAGCTATAAAATCCTATTAGGTTCTAAATGTAATTTTTACAGTAGCTTTAATTCATTTTTTCCCTAAAATAGACCCCTTTAAGACCCTACAAATCTATTAAATGGCACTTGATAACAGATACTCCTGAATCCACTAAAAAGTGGAACGAAAGTCACATCAGAATGGGTTTATTTGCCATGAGGGGCTTCATTTCCTAAACTCAATATGGAGCTTGGCCAACACTGGGCATTTGTGATGAACTGCTCTCAAAAGCACAACGTCACCTCATCTTGACTCTGGCTCAAAACAAAATTAGTCATGCCCATTTCAACAGGGCTGCATTATTTGAAGGCTCTCCTAGAAAAAGCTGTGTGCATTATAACGTGGCCTGCCATGCAGTCAGCTCCATTGAGTCATCATTCAGTGAGAGCTCAATGTGCAGGGTGAAAACAGGAGAGTTTAAATCAGCACATTAAGTACAACAGAGAACCATAATATGAACAGTAAATCAATGTGAGATCACATGCTGGATTGGCTAAGAAGTTCATGCAGCGAAAGATAAGGATACAGCAAAAGATAGATGGAAAATGTGAGAAGCTGTTACGGCGACCATCATCACAGCAGGCCTTACTGTCAAATCTCCAAGTGATTAAGCTTCATTGACACAGTAAACTACAGAAATGCTTATTATAAGAAATTTGTAATCAACCTCAAGGCCACATTTAAATAAGTGCTGGCACGAATGCAGGACTCTAATTGAATATTAAACCCCTGACGAGACGCTAACAACATTAACGGACCCCCTTCCTAATCTCCACCAGGTTCCTGGTGTATCATGGAATCATATCTCAATATTTTCAGTAGATATATCCTCAAGCTCTTCAGCAACCTTTCTCAGGCTGCCTTGCCTGAGATAAGAATAGTACATAGCCTCAAGAAATGCATTTGGCACAGCAGGTCAGCCATGGAAAATTACATTCTGTGCTTTTTAATATCGAGAAACTTTTCTTCCCTTTGGAGCTACAGTGGTAGAGAAGGAAAGACAGCTCTTAAAAGATGGCAATCAGAGTTGATTTTCCATAAATATAAGCAGGCTTTTGGATAGAGAAGCCTTTATACATGGTAACGGATTTTCTCATGTGTCACATAACACCAGGGTGGTCTAAATTGTATGTTTGTTGCTAGTTTAAGAATGCCCTACAATACAGGCAGGAAGTTGAGGCTACTCAGCATACACAGAAGAATGGCTGAAACAACACTAAAGGAGTCCTTTTCAACTGCAGGTCTGGGCACCTTTTAACTGCATCTTAAGGCTAGACAGAGTGCCAACATGATACTGTACCTCCCACTTCCTCAAGAACAAACTATCCTATGAAAAGTTCTTATTATAATCATGACAAACTAGTTCTGTTCTTTTTAAACAAGATTCAAAGACTGGTTCCAAGTGGTGCAACTGAAAACCTGCACTGTAAACCATTATTCCTGAAATGCATCTAGCCACATGAATGCCATATCAGTGCTGACAGCACAGCCGGTGACACAGGTGTCGGTCCCCTGCGGATATACAGTAAGCTCAGTGTTACAATGGGGATGACAGAACTCTCATGAAGAAATGCCACCAAAATAACTCACAGTGCACAACAATGCATTGTAACCTTAAATTATGTATTCAGATGCAATATGAAAATCAACTGGCTACAAACAAAATACCCCACATGAACCGCGCTGAATGAAAAACAGACATTTTCAACACAGAGGCGTGTAATATGCTTCCTCATCGCTAAGGGCAGGTACACCTCCACACAGTTCTGATTTTTCTGCCATGGGAACAGAGGATGTCAATTTTGTTTAAGATACTGACAAACATGCAATGCACTGAAGCTGTACATGATATAAAGGAACAGTTGACCCCAAAATGAAAATCCTGTCATCATTTACATTTACTGTGAAACGCAAAAAAAAAATGATCACACGATTGGCCACTCTTTTGCAAGCTAACCATTCAGTGTATTAGTTTAGCATACTGTTAGTTGATTAAACTGCTACCTTAGCTTACACTAATGTTACATATTTTATTTATGTACTTTTTTGTTTGATCAGGCATTACAAATCCTAGCCGAACACAACGAGCAGACCTAATTTTTTCATGAAACCAGTCCTTGAGATCAGCTAACTCAATGGATTTATCTGTTATCGCCCCCTATACTCTTATATAGATACATAATTTGAGGGGACAGCCATTTATAGTGGTATCCAAAACCACAGTGGACATTGTCGAGCACACTCATTCAATCCCATACAACTGATGTAGCCGTTAAAAATACCCACGTCTCACCAGAAGATGATGTCTGCAGCATATCCGGCGCATGCAGTGTCCAAATTTGCTCACTTGTTTTCATTCACTCATTCAGTGGACTATATTAGTAATGCAGGGTTTAGTGAATTTAAAATCTTTTGGGAACAGACCATTTTTTTCATTACAACTGTTCTTGAGTTCAGCACACTAATCTGGTGGCAGTGCTTAATTACTCACTGATGGGGGAAATTATAGCTGAATAACGATTTAAATTTCCTCCTGTTTGGAAGTCATATGGGCCACTTTTTTTATTTTTTTTAAATTATTTTTTTTCCATTCAGAGCATGGTAGCTTCAGCTGCAATAGAAGAAAGCCATATTGACATGAGGATGAATAAATGACAGAATTTATATATTTGGGTGAACTATTAATAAAAAAAATAAATAAATACATAAATAAATAAAAAAAGTTTATAATATAGCCAAGATCTGTTTTAAGATTTTGATATCTACATGGTGACATTAATTAACAAAGCATTAACAAAGCACCGAAACAACTTTCTATAATGTTATATTCAGAGTAAACGTTTGAATAAATAGTTGTTTATCTTCATGTTTTAGGGAAACTATAACTACATCTAACGATCTGTATACGTTTTAGTTGTTTCTATAACTTATACAACTGTAGAAATCCGTGTACTTACCTTTATTTGCAGTGACAGTCCTTTGTATTTCGCGTATCTTGTTGCAATAGTAAACAGTAGCGTTGATATTACGCGGAGCCCGCTGCGTGTGTTTGTTGCGATTAAGATGCGCGCAGAAGTTTATGGAAATCGATCGATAGATCCTCAATCCTCACGTGCATTTTCATTCGCTCCGAGCAAAGCAATGAACACGCGCAAATACAGTCGGCTCTGTGTTGACAGCTTCCTTAGTGTAACAATCAAGTCTGAGCGACGCGCTTGACGCTACACCTCCTATTCCACTGGCTCCACACACAACAACTACTCCCCACGGACACGTGATCATCCCACGGGAATATCTCTCATCCCTCCCTCACCGGCGGCTGGTATCCGTTACACCGGCATCGCTTCGGCAGGACGCGTCCTTGAGTCCGGCGCTGTCGATTCCGTTGCGTCCTTCTTAATGTCATGTGCACAGAATGTATTGGACAATGGAAACAAGTTAACAAGCATTGACAATCAAATCAGTATGAGCTGACTGCATATGAATATCGACCTGGTTATGTAAACAGAGCTATATCGACTAAAAATACAGTCGGCGTGAGAATTATGAGCCTATACTTCAGACTTGCGGCCCCTCATAATCAAAACAAAAGCTTATGGGGCGGTTGTTTTAAATATATATATCTGTTTTTAATATATAAGATGCATGAAATCTTAAACAGCAGTTCACATATCCATTTCAAACAGTTCAGTAACCATCAAAAGTTAAATTACAAGTTAGTTAAAGCGTGTATTTTCACCTGATAAATAAAATCGTTCGCCTGAGGTGGTAACCATGGCAACAGTAGGCTGCTCTAGCAATTTTGTTCATTTCAGGATGGCACAAAACTGTCATTAAATATACTGCAGTAAAAAGAAAAAAAGAAAAATAATAAAACATTCTTACAGAAATTCCATTAACCTAAAGTCAACTGTATTAGCCTATCAGGATAGACAGTGGAACTATTTTACACATTACACCCTAATGGGAATTTACCCGGGTAACTACAATTTATTATAGTACCAATAACCAATAACTTTAGTTTAGTGGAAGCTGTAGTTTTTGTGGTACATTTTAAAGAGTTTATATATATATTATATATATATATCCCTCCTATATATATATATATATATATATGTGTGTGTGTGTGTGTGTTGCTGGTATTATTGAATATGCACTACAAAAAAAGTGTAGTGTTTACTTTGAATTAGTAATTTTCACATAGAATGACAAAAAAACGTAACACACTGAATTAAATGTGACATTTTAGAATGACTGTAATAGTTTTTTTTCTTGTAAAACATACTCCAATTATCCTTATTTACAACTTTAAACAATTTTATACTACTACTAATAATAACAATATGCACCTTTGTGCTGATATTATTATTATTATTTACATAATTAATAATTATTTAGCTTCCCCCCCCCAGATTGTGAGCTGTAAGGGCTGAGGAAGACAACTCAAGTCATTTTCTGGCACTTCATCACATCGGGCCTCTGATTTCCATGTGGAAAATCGTTGCCTGGAACACAGGTTTCTGCCAGAGTTCAGTGACTATTCACTATTACATAACAAAGCAGAGAAGAAAAATATGCACATGTTAGTTTGTAACGTGAACTGTTATTGTCTGAAGTCAAACAACTAGAGTGACATAAACTACACAGGAGTGACAAAACTTCCACTCAAAGTGGATGCAGTGTATTGTGGAGCCTGAGATTTGCTCCTGATAAATTTGAATGATGACAGAGCGAGAGCAAAACATGGAATTGCAATTACCACCATTTGACTATCCCTGACTAGAGGTTAATGCTTTTTAAAACTCTTCACGATATTTGACTACTTTCTGCTAAACATAAGATTTTTTTCCATATCTCTGAACATTCATTCACGTTTGCTGTGTCTTAGTGCTCACATCAGCATTTGTATCTAACTGTTCTTAGAATTTGCACACGTTTTAAGTGCCCTGCAGTAAACAGCTGACGTGAAAACCAAAATGGCATTGTGACTAAGAAGGGTTTGGACAACAAACAAAATGAGATCCCTTAAGGGGGCCTGCTTTTGAGAAGAAATCTCAGTTCATTCACTTGCTCGGGACCCTCATGGAGAGCAGCTGTGGGGAGCGGATGGATCTTTGTAGTGCTGTCATGACTCGCCTCCAAGTTCTAATGGCGTTTTAGTAATGAATTCTTCAGCAGCCATTTTTACCCTGAGCTCAAGAACACATTTAAACATTGGGGAAGTTTGAGTCTGATATTATCCAATGGTTCTCTGCTAGAATATGTATACACTATTTAAATGAGAGCCCATTTACAGTACTAAGTGAGGGGCCTTTTCTCTTTCATTTCATTTTGTGTCTAAGCTTTGATGGTGAACTCATTTAAGACACAAGATTAAATCTTAAACCTTTCTTTGTGCTTCCACATCATGGGATTCAGCCTGCAAAGAGTTTCATGAGTAGTTCATGCAGTATCTGTAAACAAGAGCTTTGCGGTTGTAGTGAAGAAAACTCAAGACAAAGATTGGATATTGGATGTAGCATCCTGGTCTGATTGCTTATGTTGAATTTTGAACAGGTATCCCATGAGCCGCAGGCCCTCGAAACACTAGAAAATCACATTGTTTCATGGCAACTGCATCTGCAAATGACTACGGTGGGTGAACTGCTTACTACCTAGCATTATAATGTAGTGTAATACATGTAATAATAAATAATTGCTTACAATAAAAGCCTTTATTCCAGACGAGCCAATGGAGCGGTGTTTTCCCAGGGAACTCATTATTATTGAGCTGTTGACAGTAAAAGCCTGACAAATATCAAGCTTCACAGTCGTTTCCCTTGCAGACAAGGACAGAAACTTTTTTAGGAGACACTCAGGAGTCTGAGGGCGCTGTGGAGAAAAACGAATGATCCAGTTATCGGACTATGCACCCATGTGCTGATGCTTAAGTACATAACACATGTATCATGTGTCACACATTGTAAACACCTTCAGAGATTGACTGCAAACCTCAGACTGCAAGTGGATGATGATATTGATCTAACTTTCCATTTCTTTGCTCCTCGTCATCACAAATTGGCGAGCAAAGTGAATTTAGGACAAGTGAATTTCATATATAATGTTTCATTGAAAGAAAGAAAAAAAATCCCCTAAAAGCAGATAATAGTAATCTCTGATAAGACTGGGGTTGATGAAATACTCTGGTGAGTTGGCACTCTAGGCTGTACGCCTTGCCGGTTTACCAAGGCAATCCTATAAAGCTTTCTTCCTCCATGCTCCTAAGCAAATATACCACAGTCTGATCCAAGCTGAACAAAGGCTTTGATTTCAAATCCCACAAAACTCATAATCAAGGCTTTTTTTTTTCAGGGTTTTTCGACCATATCGCAATCCTAGATTGTAATTTGAACAAGCTTCTTAAGCGCCTCTTAACTGTAGGGCTGGAAAAAGATTATTACAGCAAACCTATGACATTAAATCAGCTCTTTATTCATAATTGTGCTATGCAAGTTTGTGTTTTTAATGCCCTACTCCTGTTTGGAATTGGAAGTTACAGAATACAGCTTTGATATTGAAAAGGAAATTATCTCTTTGTTATATTTTCAGAGTGGAGTAAGATAAGATCACATAATATCTGATGAATCACACCTCTTATTGCTTGAATCATTAAAGGTTTATAAATACTTCATGGGATAATGGGGGACTCAGGCAGGTTCTGAGCAAAAATTGATGAGACACAGTACAGATGGGCCACACTGCCTAATTAAGTTCTGTAACGGATAACCCTGTGCTTTATTAATGGCCCAAAAACTTTTTTAGAGCACTAGGCAAACTTAAGACCACTTAAACAATTAGAAACTGTGGTCACATTAGAGGATGCCAATGTAACTCTGGGTACTCAAAAAGGGATTTTAATTGTCTCATCGTTTCTCTACAGTTCACCTTTGCCGAGTCCAACTTCTACTTTTTCATTTTGCTCACATTTATTCCTGGCTGGCCTCGGGAAAAAGGCGGAAAAACGGTTTCCACCTGGGCTTTCGTTTTTTGATCGTAAAGCAATGAAAAATGTTGAAGCGCTTTCTGCCATGCTTCTCTCATCTCATCATCAAAGAGCCCACAGCTCAGTTTCAATACAACCTCCAGAGAGCACAAGTTGATTATTGCTTTTTGAATTCTGCTAATTAAAAAGTGAAAACAGCACATTTAGTATATACAGTAGCTAAAGATAGCGAACTTTATATAGCTTCCACAGAGCACGATAGATTTTTTTAGCGCTAAGTGAATCTTTGATTTATCCCAGATAAGGCAATTTAATAGAAAGATTCATTTAGGCAAATATAACATCATTCTTTTGAAATACTAATACCTAACCCTACATATTAAGATCTAAATCAGCCAGTTAAATGCTTGAAAAAATATGCTAAGTGGAGGGTGGCAGCTTTATTCTCTTTGAACTTAGAAAGCAGGAAACAGAAGTTCAAGAGCTTCTTGCTGTATTGCACCTTCCAAGGAAATGCATCCTTCTTAACTCGACCTTCAGACAAGTCCGAAGTTCAAAGTAAGTACAAATGCTGAGCTCAGTATCCCTAACCTTTCTCACATACATATGCAAAAGCTGGTTGTTTTGAACCACATTTGGGGTCTTCTCTCAGCCGTGCATCTGCAAGTATTGGAAATGGCCCCCTCCAGCTATCATTAGCCATATCCGTGTGCAGCACATGACACTGTCAGCCTCTGCGATTCAGATGGGTGCATTTATTGGTTGCCAAGTTTGTGAGATTCATGCAGTTATGAGCCTGCTGCTGAATTGCTTCTCACACTGGGAAATCTGTCTTTTGAAATATGAAGCAAGTATGTGTGGTGCTGGATGGGAGCATAATTTCATTACAACAAATGGAAATGTATGACTCAAACTTTTTTTTCAATTTAAGAGACGGTGGAATGTATTTTTAATCCTGTATGATGATGATATTAGGGCTGCTCTATTATAGCAAAAATCATAATCACGATTATTTTGGTCAATATTGTAATCACGAATATTTAACACGATTATGAGTGGTTCCACATCACCAAAACTTTATATGAGTGATATATGTTTAACGATAGCAATATATATCTAATATTTTCTTTAAATAAGGTTGCTATGACGTCTACATTTTAGACAAACAGCAAAACTGCACAATTCTCAACACCACAGCAGAATACCACGGTAACTCATATTAGTAAAAAAAAAAAAAAAAGTACTGAAAAGAATTAAACTGTCAGTAATACAATAAAAACAATAAAAGCAAAGGACAAAAACAATACAAAAAAGATACAAATATTACAGAAATTGAATAATCCAATTTAATAATAAAACAGCATAGTCTTCACAGTAAGAATTAAACTTTCTTTGTTTCTTATTAAAGCTAAAACAGTCCCTCAGTCAAGAGCAGCGAGTGATTTTCTCTGTCTTTTGTTGTTTGATTAATATTAAGCAGTTGTCAGTATAGCCTGCTGTAACTTTAAGAGCCGCATGGATCCAATTTACTGTTACACATTTATTTTCATTCTCAACTGTTTACGTTCACTTAAGGTCACTGATTATCTGGCCAGGTCTAGTGTCACATTTTAGAAATCCAACTGGGCTGTGTTCTAACGGCATGCAGTCCTGCAAATAGAGTGACAGAATCAGAAAAGGGGTCTACTGTCAGGAAGGTAGCAGATTTGGGCATAGTTAAGGCAGACAGATGGTGACCAGTCATTTCACTGATTGGCTGCTGGCCTTCAAGGTCACCTTTTGAGTGGCTGGAAATTGCTCCGACTACATCTGACCCGACAGAAAAATGGTTTAGGAAAGTGATCCCTACTTCCAGTGTCTAGAGTTGCGCTCTTTTGATGGGGGCCAGTAAAATTGCCTACACACTATAAAAGTGCTTGTAATTTGTTTAGTTTAGTTATAAAAGTGCTTGTAATTTGTGCAGAAAAATAATGCAAAACTGCTATAGTTAAAACCTATTAATTGGTTAACTCTAAGTTACTGTAACTTCCCATATGGTAAAAAAACTGGTTTAACATTATATGTAAGTTGACTGTAAAATGCTGTCTAAAAATGTCACATGTAAATTATGGACTTTGGAAGTAAAAAAAAGAAAAAAAAAAGAAAATGAATTTTGCCACTATAATATACCCACTACAATAGAGAACATAGCACATAACACAATTTCATAATAATTTAGTCGGATTAAAGCACTGTAAAAAATGTTTTTTTGTGTTACTTTAGTGTTACTTTCCATTTATTTGTAATTGTCTGTGAAATTTACTAGCAATAAATGAAAATTGCTTGTACAGCTAATTTCATTACATATAAGCACAGTAAAAAAGGACTGTCCATGTGCACTGTAAAAAACAATTTTGAGATTTTGCCATTTCAACCCTTTTTTTGTAGGCATAACTAATATTTAATAAATAGTCCAAACAAGAACATTTAAGTTTATTGGCCCTCAACTAAGCTGAAAGTTGAATGAACTAGTATAACTGTTGTTTCAACTCAAAAACACACATTGAAACAACAGCATCACACCGAGAAAAAAAGCTGTTTTTTTTAAGTTGACTCAATTTTTTTTTGTTTATATATATAAACGCCATTATAAATTAACTATATTAAATCTCTGTAATATTTTTTCTAAAATTAAGAACAAAAGACTAAAAACTAACATCAGTGATCAAAGTTTTAAAAAAATATCTATCTATCTATCTATCTATCTATCTATCTACGTATCTATGAATGAGAACAGGAAAAATGAGTATGCACCGTTAAATATCCATATATTAGCTGATACTGATATGTTAACATTTTGTAACTTATGCAGTACAGATATTTTGTGCATTCATAATAATCTGTTTTATGCACAAGCTAAAACAATTTGTCTTTATAGTGCCCCCATTGGCACCCCTTAAACTCTCCCAGTGTCTGCATGTGGCAAAAAAATAAATACATGAATAAAACTTAAGCCTATAAATAGACGGATGCAGGAAGCAAGGCCAAATATACCCAATTGTTTAGTGTTGTCACTTCTCCCAGCACACCAAAAGAGAGGAATGCATTTAGACTAGTCTTCCAGGAAGAAGCAGGGAAAGGCCTGTTCTTGCACTGAAAGGCTCATGGGATGATATCTTGAACAGTTCTTTCATATGCATGTACAAACATGGTGCCACGACCCTCTGTTCTAATACTGTATGCTGTTATCACTATGCTGTGATGTTTTTTAGCTGGCCTATGGGCATACAGTATCATATCATATCAGGAAAAAATAAAACCGTCACTTCACGTACTTAGGGGCCAAACTGTATACAGAGAAACAAGGAGACCTTCTATATACATAAGTCTGATTTCCAAAGTGCAACAAGTCAACAGAACCAAGGATGGGAAATTGTTGACAGAAATGACCCTCAGTATAAATAAAGTAACGCTGATTCTCATAAAAGCCTAAGAGAATCACATCAAAGGCTGCATGACTCACAGAAACGCTGTGCTTCACTTCCAATAACATTAGAGAGCAAACTGGAGAATCCTCCTCAGACCAAAGCAGATGTTTAGGGCCTCTCAGCATCTGAACACACACTTACAATGGAAGGTATGTAACATTTAACTGTGTTGATACTGATATTTACAGCCTTAGGCCATGTTCCAAATTGCTCACTTTTGTAGTTGCTGACATGTAACATGTAAATAAAGTCAAAGTCAAAATTACTAGCATTCAAAAGTTTGTGGTTGGTAAGATTATTTTGATGTTTAAGAAAGAAGTCTCTTATGCACACTAAGTCTGCATTTATTTGATCAAAAATACAGTAAAATCTAATATATATAATGTAATATTGTGAAATATTATTGCAAATTAAAACAACTTTTCTTTATTTTATATATTTTCAAATGTGATTTATTGCATACAAAGTAAATTTTTTAGCATGCAAAAGAATTGTTCAGTCTCCAGTGTCTTTAGAAATCATTCTAACATGCTAATATGCTCTTATTATTATATTAACACCTGCCAACAAATATATTTTCAAACAAAGCCAGTGTTTTTGCACTATTTGGCACTATGGATGTACAGTATATAAAAAAGCAGATTGGATTTTCAGTATAATAGTTTGCATTCACACATCTTGTGTAGTATACACTTGCCCGTTTTAATTTTTTACGAAGCACTAAATGCAAGGAATACTTCACAAAACGGTCATATTTGTCATGCTTTTGACAATCCGCAAATTTGAGCTAGCAGCGTGTAAACAATCTTTTCATTTCTATGCAAATAATCTTCCTCCAAATGACAAGCATCTGCTCAGACAGACTATGCAGAGTGGCAGTCACTAAAAAATAAGATGCTAAGCCAAAGCAAAAGAGAGTGATGCTAATGAACTTTATTTACAACACTGGGGGTGTAACAACAATAGGTCACAGTGGGTTCACACAGCCTTAAGTTGACATTGTTTTTGGGACACCTTTGCCCTGAAACACACTCCAACCACTGGTACACCAACATAATGTGTTGGCTAAGAACGCCGTTCACACATACCAGAGGATTGAAGTCATAACTATATCTGTCTAGAGTTAGTGGCACCATTAGCAGTTTCACCGCTGACCTAATTAGAGCGTCCTCTAATAATGTGACAGAAGAGCACATGCAGCAGTAGCTGTGACCCTCAGAGCAACTGTCCCCTCTTAAACTCTCGTCTCATGTCTAGAATGTCACCAATGCTAATAAAGGAGCAGACCCTCAGCAGGGAGCTAAGAGGATTGTCTTGAACTGACCTCCGGTCAGATCGGTGGCAACGGTGACCGTGATTTCACCAAGTACAACATGTTCCAGACAGATAAATGCAATTACAATCATTTATTTATTGCAAAAATGTCAAAAGCAGCACCAAATGTAATCCAAATGATGCGTTGCACCCGCAGTCCTCTCTGGCGGGATAAAGTAGGTTTGTGTGATCCAGAGCAGAATTTATGTTGTTTTTATTTTTTTTTATTAATTTATATTATCCAGATAATTTTCCCGATCCACTCCGTGAACTCGTGAAGGCACGCGCGCATCATTCAAACACACCTCACCAGAAACACGGCATGTCGGGATGGAGAAGAAGGTCGCCGAATAAAGGCTTGGATTTGGGTCTGTTCCTCGCAGTCGTATGGATTCGGAAGATTTGGATTACAGCGCACTAATAAAATTGTTTCATTTCGTAATTATGTTGTGTTTTTGGTGTATTTTATAGTTCTATTGTTAGTCACAGCATGTTGGGATAAAACGCCTTTTGTGGCCTATGGCAATCAAAGTAAACGTTATATGACGAGTAAAGGTTAAACGATTGCAGAAATGTTATTTATTTTAAGGTTTAACGTGAAGTCGTGTTTAACATTATGTAGGCATATTCTTGGAAACGAGCTGGCAGCAGAAATCACACAACAAAACGAAATGTTATCATTTCATAAGTAAACAATTTAATAATGCAATTGAAAACAAGCTAATTCATATGACAACTAAAAACTAATAAAATTAATGCCGTGATTTCAATATTCATAAGGATTCATTTTTAGGTGTCGTCAATACGTCAATTTTGTTCGTTTAAATGCTGAAAATACGTAAGTATTTGTACGTTTAGATGCTGAAAATACGTCAGTATTGTACGTTTTAGTGCCTGTAAGAACGTAAGTAAATGTACGTTTTATAGAACCACATGTTACGTAAAATACATACGAATTATCATGAGATCACGTTGGTTGATCCAGGATAAACAAAAGATGTTGATCCAGGAACATGTCTTACTTGGCAAAATCACAGCGACCCGGTGGCAACACACCACAAAGACTCAGCTAAAGTTAGCTCTCGGAGGAGACGTGCACCCCTCTGGCCTCAGTGAGGGGCTCTGTGTTTCTCTAGCTGACATTCCTTTGCGAAACTCCATAGTGCAAATAAGAAACTGAGAGGCAAAACAAAGGTGTATGTAGGTTAAATGAGAATTATGACTAAAAAAGCATTGATAAAAGCAAATGAAGTGTGATGCATTTTTGCATGGCTTCACTTTACTCTTTGCATGTTACATGGATTTGTCCCTAATGAAAAGTCTGCACCATTCGCGTGGGCTTTGAGTCACAGCTAGATATATGTGCCCCGTACAAAGCTTTTTAGTAGAACTAAGTGCAGAAGCCTTTATACCTCTAAGGAAATGTTCTTTCGTTCAGTGCAAACAAACCATTACTGTGCTGTAAACAGAAAACTTTTCTTTTGCTTAAGAGAAATTGAGCGTGAAAGTGCTGAAGTGTTACTTATGGATACTGAGCAAATGGCAAACATTGTGTAACACATTAGTATTATAATATGAAATAATATGATATAATATAATATGATATGATATAATACAAAAATGTGAATACTAAAATAAAATAATACTACTGACCTCTACTGCTTTGCTATTTTCTTTTTGTATGTTTTCAGCAATATATCATATCAAATCTTAAAAATACTAAATACTAAATATATTAATACTAACCCCTACAGCTCTGCTCTTTTCTTTTTTTTTTACCACAATCTATCAACACTCATGAGAGCCTTGAGAATGATGAATACCCACATTTCCAAACAAACTTTCACACATAGTAAAGAACAAACAAAAGAAAAGCAGTAAATAAACACAAGGCATTGTGCTGTGGTAGTGTTAGTTTTGCTATTATTAGCAACCGGCTCTAAACGCAAAATCAAGAATCAATAGCTCAGGCCAGAAAGAATTACAGCTGAGACTTTTTCCTTTTCAATGAGACAAGAGAACTGCAGGATACTCCCTAACAGTCCAGATCCCTGGATGCTCTCAAGCACACATGCAGCTCAAAAAGGAAACTCAAGTGAATTTGGGAGATGGTCCTCAATGCAGAACACAAGATCCAGGGGGCGTGGTTGGATCCAAATCTAGGGGGTGGAGATTGGTAGGTTTGGTGGTTGAGATGGGTGGGTTTAGGGATCAGGGGGTGGAGACGGGTAGGTTTAGGTATATGTAAGGTGGGAGGAGTTGGATCTGGATCCAACCACGCCCCCTGGATCTTGTGTTCTGCAGTGAGGGGCTATACTGGATTTTGGTGAGAATGATAGTTTGCCACTGCGAATGAAAGACATAAACTAAACTCAACTCATCAAATGAAAGTCCAATTTAAATGATTTCTGTAGAAAAACCTCTAAACATTATTGATAAATTTAGTGAATGTGACAATGTACTGACTACACATTACTGTGACAAACTGACAACAAAGCTAATAATATTGCTCTATAGTAGCACATGTTTATGTCTCTGTATTATTTTTGTTTGAATATTATACTTCGGTTGAAAATAGCATCAGTTTTTGTGGAAACTGAAACCAGTAATTTAGGAAAGAGAAAGTAAACATATAGTGCTCTGGGCTGGAGAAGATGGCCTGGAACCAAATGAGGTGGAAATGAAGTAACAAAAATAGGACAACAGTTCCTCATAGGTTTGGAAAAACCCAATGAATGCCAACAGTAGCAGCCAATGTTAAACTGAAAACCCACAACACATCTGTGTAACAATCATTTACACAGATTTTTTAAATATAAAACACTGTTCAGATATTAAAAGCATCAAATGCAATAATGAGAACTTTGTTTCATTGTTTTATGTCACCATTTATGATGATTGATTGCAACATTTTGATAATTTGTACACATGCAAAAAAAAAAAAAAAATCTTATGCTACATAATATAATCAGATTGCAAAATACTCTTTTAAACGTTCTTGATTTTAAATGATAATTTCTCTCACCGTTTTATTTATTTTATTTGCTGCACTAGAGATGCCATTTTCCCCCCAGACTTTATTCTAATTTGGATCGAATTATAATCTCCCTGAACAGGGAATTTTACTGTAGAAAAATGATTTGCAATGCATATATAAAGTGAATGGTTTCCATAATGCAATATAACGTAGGTTTTATTTTCAAACTGTGCAACCCTGCACTTCGCTTACACTTTGAGAAAGAGTCTTTAGACAGCAGTCATTCTTCCCTTGACAACCACAGACAAAGGCTCAACAATAAAAGAGGTTGCATTCTTCCATTCATCCTGTTTCAAATAATGTAACCTCAAAATGCAATTAAAATTCAATCGTATAATAAGGTATTCCAGTATAAACAAAGCAGTCTTGAGAATTCAGAGTACTCTCTGTTTGCATAACCACTTTTTGCCACATAATATAGAACATAATTTAAACAGAATAGGCAATGAGAACCTAGTTAATGAAGAGCATAGATGCAAATATCCAGCTCCTAACCATCATGTGTTTAGACACATTCTTCACTCTCACAGAATTTCCTTTAAGAAAACATTGGATTTCAAAGTTGGTAACAATGCTTTACTGATTTCCTACAAAGGACTGCTAAGCCTATTTCTTGCAGTGAAAGAAAAATACAAAAACCTTTCTGTGATCCAGGGAGTCTTGGAAAAGATGGAGATGTAGAGATTTGGACAAATCAAACCGCAGCTCTCATTTGACCATGTGTACCGTATAGTAACAAGAGCAGCATGTTGCGCTGCTTCCCACCATCAGAGTAATGATAGCTGGATTTATAATGAGGCCTATGGGGAGATGATTGAAGATGTCTTCTATTCTGAGCAGAAGAAAAAGTGAACACTTCAAAGTGTGCTGCTGCCAGAAGAATTCATCATGAACCTTGTATGAGCTGAGCATAAAAGTGTGTGGAACAAAGGGACCTCAATACAGCTTAGGTCTGGTTTACAAGTAGCAGAGGAGAGAAATTGTTGAGTTCCATATAAAAATAAATAAAATCATACCTTAAAATTAAGCACTGGAACCTTTTAAATCCACACCACTCTTTTATATTAGATTCAAAATTGTCTTTAAATTGACTTTAGGTCTTTAAAAGAAACAAATATGAATGTTGTCCAAAACAACATTGGACCCCATTGACTTTCATTGTATAGGGAGGGGAAAAATAGACTGTAAAAATAGATTTTTCAAAGTTGTAAATAAAACAAAGATTATTGGAGCACGTTTTACAAGAAAATACTATTTCAGTCTTTCTACTTCAAAATCTCATGTTCCTACACCAATTTTTTGTTTAAATCTCGTTTTTGTGTATTCCCATTTTTTGTGAACTATCCCTTTAACTCTTTGCGTGTTGTGTGTTGACAGATTGATGTGGATTGGGCTTTACTTTCCAGGGTATCTTTGAGAATCATCAATGACGGGCCTTAAACCTGTCAAAGAATATATCGAGTCTGACCGCTCAGATCACATTGATGCTCAGATCTGACAGGAACTTTGACCTCAGTCAGACTCTTGACAGCAGCTTGACTTTGAGAAGACACAACAGGTTTCCCCTGAAGGATATCCACTGACTGAGCTAAAATTGCTCTTCTGTCTTGCTTTTAAGGTCTCACTCAAACTCTGAGCTTCAGGTGCTAAAGCCTGGACAATCCTCAAGCTGTGCTTGCCGGGCCTGAAAACAAGCAGCGGGCACGAGCGAATTCATATACTATGCTCTAATTGGAACATATGGTCTATGAAAGCCATTAGAAAATCTGGATGATGGCATCTGATACTGAATTTGCATGAATGTTAACCGTGCAAAGCCTACTGTGTCATATTTGATAGCCTACACACATTTCTAAGATCTCTAAATTATCAACTAGATCAAAACTTTCCTGAAAAACCTGTTGTACACAATCTACTATGCTTTCTGTCGTCTGATTGATAATTTACACTTTTTAGCAATTAACATGCCTTTTAGTATAATTGTAAAAATGTTCACCTTCAGGTTGTGGTTCACATGGCCTTTTGCTGTGAGATCTTTACTGACTTTTATAAAGTAAACATAAGAATAAATTTTATATTGTTAGTAATTTTTCATGATGAACACTTACTGTATTTATGCAACTCAGGTTTACTTGATTATCCATACATCACTAAAAAAAAGTTAAAATGTGAATATCAAATATGACACATCAGGTTTTTTTGGAACATTTATTTGTACATCTCACATCATGTATTTCATTCAATGGGGAACCGTCAGGGCAATATTTACAATTTTTAAATAAATGTTTTAAAATATAATATTTTTAATAAAAATAATTATTACTAATTTTAAGCAATTCATAATTTGACAAACATCATCTAAATAAAATAAATACAACTTCTGTGGGAAAAAAAAAACCTCTTCAAATCTGCGTATTCAATGAATGGGCTTATTAACACCGCCCATTTTCTCCATATTAGAATGTTTCTGCCTAGCATTTAAGGCTCTGTGATTCGTGGTCCAGCTATGAAATTACAGAGGGCCTCTAGAGTCACGGTTCGCTACTGATTTCATTGCATTATATATATTTGCCCCTCACAATAAAAAAACTGCATGTTACGTCCAAGGACGTATTCGTTTTTTTTGTTTGTTTTCTCCCTGTTTCTCTCTCTACCCCTTTACTTCCCATAAGCAGGAAGTAATGGCTGCCACCTGATTCCAATGATTGGTGATCTGATGTGATTGCAGGAGGAGTGGAAGCCGTGAGGATTTAAGCAGCACCATTGCACACCACAAAGTGTGTGTGGAGGCTGCATCATGAGGCTTCTATTCTCAACCCAACAAGCGTTATTAATTGTTTGGATTGATACTTTGTTGATTGATTTCTTTACAGTGTTATTGTGTTAACATTCTTGTGGTAAATGATGCCTATGACAAGCAATCCGGTTTGCTTTGAAAGTTATTATTTGTTTGTCCCTACTTATGTTATTGTTTGTTACCTATTAAGTTTATGTTGTTAATTTATTGGGGATGTGTTGGTAGAGAGGTGGGTGCCATTTTCTTTCTTGTTTTTCTCCTGTTTATGCTAGTTAGGGAGGTAGTTTATTTATTTTGTATTTGTTTTCTTTTCTTTGTTCTAGCTTGGTTAGTTTCTCCCAGATAGTTAGAGGGTTTGTTTGTTATTTTGGCCTTGCCCCCTCTTGAAGTTTTGACATCCTCCCATATCTGTCAAATAAAATAACTTGTTTTGATATCGAGATTCTTGGCCTTTGTTAAAGCTCTGGGGTTGGGAATTGAAACTTGCTGCCTCCACACATCACCTTTTTATTCTGTTACCTGTTCCTCTAACCCTAGACTAGCTGGGAACGTAACACTGCACCAAATTCCATATTTGTTGCACAGTTTGGGCCTCTGAATAAAACTGAGTTTCAATAAGCTGTTCCATTAAAAAAAAAATAAAAAAATAATGATGACAAACAAACAAGTAAATAAATTATATATATTATATATATATAATGAATGGTTTGCAGGGTTAATGCTAGAGTGGTTGCTATACTCTCTGATTTACAGCCAAAATAATTTTGCACATGCATAATCGGTTGAAATAGTAGATTCATTATTTTTGATTATCATTCTGTAATTTCTTATCTATCTGTTGAAGTCGCAATGTAACGAGAGTAGCAACAGATCTTTTCTTCCGTATTGTGATGTACACCCAAGATTCCAAGCGAGATGTAAGGAGGGTACTTGGTTCTATCCATCAGTTGTTGACTGGATGGAGGCAGATCTGAACACAAGCTTGAGAATTTAAGAAAGGACCGGGGTTTAAACAGATTAAATGACTGGAGAAGTCCAGCATATGTCTCCAGAGAGAAGTCAGTCGTTTATTTATTCCACCACACTCCCACAAACTAGATTACTTAAAGGTAAAGTGAACCATTTCTATGCAATAATTGCTTCCACTGAACTGAAACGAAGAGCATGACAGAAAAATGTGTCTGTGATTTATGTTGCTTTATGTTGCTTATGACTGGGTTACATGACACTTCACATAACGAAATGTAACAAATTGTTAATGACTTATAAAAATGAGATTCAAATATCACATAATTAAGTCATTTTAAAGAACCTGATATGAAAGACAGGGGATGAAGCCCCGTAAATAGGGTCTATTATCAGGACTGAAAGAGTAATGACTTATTTTAAACAAGCTGGGATATTATAAAGCCTTTTAATACTGAACAGCTTTAAGCACAAATGTTCCAGTAAGAACACATATGTTGCCAAAGTGTCCATGAAAAAGCAAATCATCTGGAAATCACTGTATTCTATTTTAATAAATCATATTCTGGTGCAAAAATGATTAAAAACATACATTCTAAATCACAATGTCATAAAAACAGCCAAATGTTGATCTAGCATCTGATAGTGAACATTTGAGCATTTTTAAAATGACATATTTAAAGATGAAAACACACAGATTAGATGTCTTGGTGATGTGCCATCTTAATGAAGGGTTAAACATTTTTACAATGGCATGATAGAAATGACTGGTGATATGTTTCTATGGATGGACTACATGAATCTGCAAATTTAACAGATGCTTTATGTCTCTAAGGACTTAATCCACATTTGCTCCTCTACTGGAGATGGCCTACCAAGATTTGATGGAGAATTAATCACTTGCTTTCAGCCTGAGGCAAATCCATCAGTGCATGGGGATACTGTGGTGTTTCTTTGTTAGAAGGTTTTTTGATTTCCCTGAACAGGCCCATATCTATTTAGCCTTAAAAAAAATATGCATTGAAATATAGGACACCGAAAACTAACCTTGAATCGCAATTCTTCCTCTGTCAGCTGGGAAACATGCTGCATGGAGATCTCGCCCACCTTGGCCAGGCTCACTTCCTCTTTAATATCAGGGGAGAGAGCGACATCTAGCGTTTGACAAATGCAACCAAACAGGAGCAATGTGTTTCTACATTATAATTTACTGCAAACCTTCTTCAAACTGAACACAACTGCATGCAAATATCAGTCAACTGTCATCAGTCATTTGTTCATGAACAGAAATATTAGTGTTCAGTTATAGTCATGGAAATTACTGCTTTTGGCACTCCAAATAAGTATACCAGATATTAAAAATCATGCTTGATACCACTTTCTGGTTAATTCCTCACAGTGAAGTCTTCTATATCTCAATTTTTATATGTGCTACTAAAAATAAAATAAAATAAAAATAAAATAAAGCATGTCATTCCTATGAAAGCTTATTTATGCTATATGAAATAACAACATACAGGAAATTGCAAATTTATCTTACAATTCTGACTTTTTTCTCGCAATTCTGAGTTTATATCTCACAATTCTGACTTTTTATAAACTCAAAATTGTGAGATATAAGTGTGCAACTCTGAGAAGAAAAAGTGAGAATTCCAAGAAGTAAACTTGTAATTGAGATATAAACATGCAGTTCTCATAAGAAAAGTCTTATTGAAAGTTACTTTGTAAACATATGAAGTAACTTTATGACTTTAAGTATACTTTTTATCTCACAATTCTGATTATTTTCCGCACAATTGCGAGTTTACATCTCACAATTAAGATTTTTTTTCTCAGATTTTTTTACATTTACATTTTTACAGCTTTTATCAAAAGATTTTTTTTTTTTTTTGTGAGATAAAAAGTCACAATTACCTTATTAGTATTATTATTATTATTCCCTGGTAAATGACAACAATTCTGACATTTTCCCTCATAATTGAGCTATTTTTGAGTTTATATCTCACAATTTTGACTTTTCTTCTCAGAATTATGAGTTTATATCTTAGAATTGCAAGAGAAAAAGACGGGGGAAAAAGTCAGAATTGTGATATAAATTGCATCTGAAGTGTACTGCATATAAAGACAGAACTGTGGAATTTTTTTATTCCACAGCATTTTTTTTCTATAGCAGGAAGCTGAAATGACATTTCATTTATTCATTCATTTACCTATTTATTCATTACACAGAGGCTTTATTTGGCAACAAACCTAGATGAAATGCACCTTGTGATTGATTGCATCTCACCTGAAGCTGGCTTACAGCAAGACCTATATTTTTTTAAATCTAAAACGCAATGTCATCCACTTGTGGCAAATCTCGACTGAAAAAAAATCAGCAAACCTTGAAGCAGAATCGAGACACTGCAGCAGAGCTATCCATCACACGCTGCCCTACCAGCATGGGGTCATTTATCTAAGTAGATAGTGTTATGTTTAGCGACACAGATTGTAACACTAATTAGAGGAGCCATTACCACATTTAAACTCCTGTTGTGCTTCCACCAATCACATCTGTCATCATAATGGAACAAAGCGAATATGTTTGACTTTTTTCTCAGAAATCAGAATATTCAAAGCTGCTATTAAGCATACAGCTACAATAACCTGTGTGTCAAAATACAGCCTTATATTTAGTATACCTATGAAAGTATGCTGACATGATATATATATATATATATATACACACACACACACACACACACACACTGGCTCTGTGTTAAAAGAGCTCTGAACTATGAACAGGGGGTACTGAAATCAAATGTTTTCGGCACATTGACTGCTTGTGATGAGTACATTTTGTACCAGGCAGCCTTGCCATCTCTGTCCTGACTCTTTCTGTCCATGTCCCAAATCATAAACACACAAAACTATTATTTAAAAATGGTTAATTATCCCTAAATAAACTATCACCCCAAAAGGTGGCAGCAAAACTTCAGTTTTCACAGCAAAGCTTCTGGCTTTAAGCCTGCAGAAAAGAGTAAAAGAGTTTTGATTATTAATTCATTATTAAGGTCTTACATGACTGCTACTGATATTTAAGCAATATTGGGGTAGTTGTAGTGCTATATTACGAATATGAGTATTCAGTATATATTCAATTATTAATCATGAACCTACCTGAATCTGGATAGATTTAAAGCTAAAAATTGAAAAAAAAAAAAAATGTATAAAACAATTAATAAATAAATAAAAATAATAAAAAAATAATTAAAATCATTTTGCCAATAGGGTAACAAAAAATAAACATAGCTCAAGATACATTTTCTAATGTATTATATATTATGTATTATATATATATATTACTAGAAAACATGTCAAAATACTTTTTTCCCCTCAAAATTACAAAATTACATATTAAAAATGATTAAAGACGAACATTTTCATTCATGTATATCATTAGTAATGTTCATTAGGTACCACAGTTCTGCTGAAGGATACAGTGCCTGACAGGTGAACAGGTGTTTTGAGTATTCTAACACAGGAACGCTGTATTGACCAGTTGGCATTCAGAACAGGCACCATGTGTTTTTATACTGACTTTGCAGGAAAAACCAAAAATAAAACAGTTGGTCAGTAGATAATGAGCAAAAAGATATCAGTCATTTTAGAACTTATCGACCTATCATGTGCCATTCACGTGCTGAAAAACAAATAATTTTGACATTTTGAAAAGAGTGAGAAGAGTGAATGTGATAATGGAAGATATGGAAGTGATAACGTGTGGTTGACTGCTGACCTGTATTGTGTGTTTGGATTGATGAGTGCAAGATTTATATGAAGCAAAAGGTTTTACCTAAACATGTTTACATCTCTGCAAGCTGTGACAAGACAGTTCCACGGTTTAATTTGATTTAATTCTTATCTAGGCAGTGATAATGACAATAAATCCATAATAACAAGCAAAGGCATGTTTTCCAATCAGAACCCAGCATGTTAGCCTAGAAAACAGTCACTGTTGTCTTAGCATGTAGGGGTTTAGAGAATCAATGCAAAGCTTTGGTGTACACATTAGGTAACATTTAAAGTAAGCATTTATATTACACTTTCTCCAGCCTCAGGCACACACCTGCTGCATATGCAACCTGTCAGTGTCACATTATTCACCCCAGGTTCAGTGTAACAGTACAGCAGGGAAGGACTGGGACTACTGGGACTGGGAAAAAAGCCCGGGACCTTTGCCTGGGCCCAACGCCACCCACCTTGAAACATTTTTCCACCATATGTATTCTGTGTGCATATAAGGCAAACCGTTGCTTGCTGTATTACATATTGGCAGCACAATATAAATTAGCACAAAATAAATTGCAGAAAAATATAACTATAAAATAATTATATATGGTGGAACATTTGTATACATAAAGTACTGTACACACACACACACACACACACTTATACATTCCACCATATCTATATACATATTAAAATGTAACACCATATGTATCCTGCACTATCTAATATACACTTATTTATCTACTATCAATGACAGATTGCACTCATCAAGCCTTTACAAGAAACTGTTTATGTTTGTCTTTAAAGCAATCTCTCGTATGACACACATTATGTTTTTTTGTTCTCAGACTGTTACAAAACCTAAACACTTGGACTCAGAGAGCTTATTCAGCATATAATGGAATCATTTCATATCCCACAGTCCGATATTCTCTGCACTTCACAGCTTCTGCCAGCAGAGGGCCAAATAATCAACTCAAATGACCCCATGCTGGCAAAGTCCTTACATGCCTCAACGTCTCTCAACCGCTTTACACACTCAATAAAGCAATCATAATTCACCTATTCTCTGCTAAATTAAATTTCTTGAACTCCTATTAAGGGGCTTTTGATAAGTCTTATTACACCATAAATTACAATTTCAAAAGATGATCCAGAAAGGCATTTAACACGTTATTAAATGAGCCCAGTACACTGAATTGGGGAACTCTGCACTACACATACAATGCAATAATTAAACATAATATTATATAGTATTATCAGACTGTCAAATTTCAGAGCTGGCTCAGGCATTTCACTGGCCCTAACAGTAAAAATATTTGCTTTGTAAATGGTATTTCGACTGAATTTCAATAGAAAGTTCAGCTTACGATGTGATGAAATCATATTTTACACATTTCAAACATGCTCAGTGGAACATTTGAAGGTGTTCAGAGGATTTATTGACCATTGAATGATTTTTAGAGCGTACTTTGTTGAGTTAATGTTATGTCAGCATTTTTACTTTATCACGTTAAGCAATAAGATATAGACATCCTATTTATGCAAAGTTCTAAATCTGATTCACATACAGTAAACAGACTGTCAAAATCTCTCCCTGAAATTGGAATTTAATAGACAAAATAGATGGAATTACTGACCTTTAACCTTTATCAAATGATGCCAGAGCATTGTTGGTATGCTTAGAATAATACTAACTTCGATCAATTTCTGTCCGTTTAAGTCTGTTTAAGTGACTTTTAACTCTTACATATGGGTACTTGAGCCAACATTCACTCTCTTTAAAAGGCAAGAATGAGAAAAAAAAAAACTGGTAAAAGGCAAACAAGACTGATAGAAACATTTTAGCTATGAATCATTGGACACGGAACACTGCACACAAGCAGTATTTGTACCAGCAGCACGCAAAGAGTCAAGTCTGAATTTAATAGCCTTAGGAAAGTGAGACCAAACCAGAAAGGAAAAAAACAACATTTGTGTTTGATTCAGTGATATAAACAGGGTAAGTACTATGTGTTTGCTCTCTCTCAGGGTTCCGCCCCTGGCAGCCCTGAAGTGCACGTTAAAGAGCATGCTTTTACTCCCTTCCTGACTTGGCTCCGCCCTGATTGTGGTGTTGAGGGGAAAGTAGGCGGGATCTTTTTGTGAACTGATCGGCATGCTTTACCAATCAGAGAGATTCCTCCTCCCTCCTTTCCAGCCCTCTTCTCCACCCCTCCACCTCCTCTCTCGCTGTCTGCACGCACAGGGGCAGGAAAAAGTCCGGGGCAGGAGACAACGAGAAGAAAAAAACAAAAAACAAGCAGCTTCTGTTTTTTCTATAAAACGCATTCCCGCTGCATCATTACGAGAGAACAGGCACCCCCGGCTCATAAAAACCTGTGTCACGTGTGTGCTCACACACACTCTCACACACGCAGTCGAGGAGGACCACAGCAGCTTCTTTTCCTGTGGCACCTGGCACACTTGCTTGCAGAAGGAGGGAGGTGTGCTTGAAGTTCACCTGGGAGCAGGTGGAGGAGAACCTGTCACGGCTACCGTCTGACTCCCACGTGGAGGAACTTGACCTGATGTCAAACGAGGAGTGCCGTTCGCCCATCGGCCTGGACTGCTGCAGCTGCTGTCTGGATCTGGCTAATGGCTGCGAGCCTGAGCCGGGCCAAGAGGGTCACGCCAGCCTGGGTAGCCCTACGTCAGTCAATCACTTCAGACAGCTCCGAAACCAGCTTCACTTTCAGAACCTAAACACAGATAAGCTCAACAACATCATGAGACAGGACTCACTGGAGTCGGTGGTCCGGGACCCCTGTTACCTGCTCAACGAGGGCATCTGCAACAGCAGCATTGACCAAACCATGCTGTCCATACTGCTGTTCTTCCACAGGTATGTGAAACTACTCATGTATTCACACGCCTGCTCTGGCACACTTGTCTAGTTCAGGTCATAAAAACTGTAAAAGTTTCTGCCAGAGCTGTGATTGCCAGTTAATAACCAACATTGGGATGTTTGAGTTTGATGACAACAAGATGCTGTGGTTTCACTTATGTAATTCTGCCCACGTCCTGCTGACTGGTTACGAATGACTTTAAGTATCACTTTAAGTGTTAACACTACCATTTCGTTTGAAGCAAGCTCATTTTAATGGGTTTGAGAAGTAATTCATTATTTGTTAAATGCCAACCCCCAAGCCAACACCAATAAATTACACAATCTCAATATAAACACTGCACACTACTAGTTATTAACATTTCTTGATAAAACATGATTAAGGACCATGCTCAACTGTGTTATTTAAGAACAGGGTGGCTTGCAGTCTCAGTAGGGTTCCAGGAATGTGGAGATTGGTATGAAGAACATGCCTTTGCCCAAACTTAAGAGGATCTTGAGTCAGTCCAACTTAAAGCAGTTCTCACTTCTTAAATCTCCCTATTCATTGCAGCTAATCAGGTTCATGCAATGATTGTGTGCAAATATTATAGTTTTTTTTTTTGCACAGAAAGTGCATGTGGATTTTTTTCCTCCCAGCCAGTCTGATTTGCAAAACACCCATTCATTTACAAACTATGGGCAATTTACATACCATCCTGGCATAGTCTTTCGCCTCATAGCTGAAGTATGCAGCAAAACAAATTCCTCTCCAGGTAATATGCATGTTTATAAAATGTTATGGTCACAGGAGTTTCCAAAACAGCCCTGGATGCATTGAAATCTCATAAACCTTTAACACTTGCTTCAATGTCATGTTTGACAGTGTGTATGCATAATATTGAATTTTGGAACAAGACGATGTGATGTACTACATATTAAACTCCAGCCAGACAGCCAAATCCCTGACAATCTTCAAGAAACAACTGAAAACTCATCTCATCCATTAGCATCTAACTGCCTCCTCATAAAAAGAAAAAAAAAAATATATGCCTTCACCTTTTTCTATTCTCCTATTCTCCTTTATCCCTTCCTGTTGTTCTAGCTTTTACTATTTTAAACAATGACCAAAACCAAAAGCATTTTTCTCGTGCTTATTGCCATCTTATGGTAAATCGCTTGTTGTATTCCTCAACTGTAAGTCACTTTGGATAAAAGCGTCTGCCAAATTAATAAATGTAAATGTAAAGTGTCAAAAATGGATCGCAAGCCATCCACAGCAGGTATTTGGCAAAACTTTCTAATAAGGATCAAGCTCACAGTGCATTTTTTTCCACAAAACCATGCTCTCCAAACGGAAAATAAACATATATGGACATTAGGATAGTTTGCTAAAATCTGATAGTGTTTGAAACGTTTAGTCTGCGGAAGAATTAGAGATGAGGCCTAGTGGAAAAATAGACAGCTAAAGCCAGGTATTACAAAAAAGTCAGAACTATATTTAAATGAAATTTGCAGCCAGATGATGAGAATGCATTTCATGTGTTGTTATTGTAACACACCACCTTTGGATTTCACTTTGGAAATATTCCCTGTCAGCATAGCAGAGATATGGGTTACATGTTTATAGTTAGCCTGTCATACTGTCTTAGTAGCTGATCATTTTGCCACTTTTTTTTCTTGGACAGCAAGACACCGCATATCTGCTCAAATTGCTTTTTAAAGTTTTGACAGCAGTAGTAAAATTGACTAATAACCATCCAGATATCAAGAGTAAGCAAATCATTTTTACTTGGTGATATAACATTCATAGTTGAAACAGCTATTGTAAATGAAAAGATTGCAATCTGAATGACTAATGAAAGGAGTATGGCATGACATAGTAATAAGACATTCCATATCAAAAAGGGAGTTGCCATAGCAACTCTTGTAGTAAAACTCCGTCTCATGATATTGCATTTAAGAGAACAAATATACATATGAAAAATAGGGCTGTCAATTGACCAGTTTTTTTTATTACTTTAATGACATGATATGCAGATAATGCAAATATTTGTTAATGTATTATCATGATGTTAATTAAAGAGAATGATAAAAAAATGCATAAAATAAATAAATAATCCAACAGCCCCCCCCGATAAATATCTAAAACAAGAATATTTAAATGTCCTTGTTGAGTTCTAAATATGATGCAATAAATATTAATATGATATGCAATTTAAATGGAATCTTATTTATGGTTGTTCTGATTCTTAAAATGCGATAAAGTTGTTGCTCAGCATCTAATCACACATCTGTTTTACGACAGGACAATATACCTCTTAACCTTACTGGGACGCCTCTGAAACAAGAGTCCTAGTGCGCCAGTTAATGTTTAATCTTCTTTATCGGGGTGTCCTCAGTTTTATACGTGGCAGTGAAAGGTTACAGTCTACATAATTAGCTTTTCTTTATGAGCCTGGTGTCGGGATATAAACAGGAACAGTCTGCATGGGACCTCTGGCCAAAAGACACTTCACAGTCTCAGTTACTAAAGAGTTCAACAGCCCTGTGTTCTAATATCATAAAATAGCCATTGTTAGTCTGTACACCAACCCATTCTTGTATTCCATGACAGGAAAGGCAGTTCTTTTTCACGTTGGACCATTCTATGCCATGAGATACTTTCCCTGTGATTCCAGCATTTTTCAAAAATGGGCACTCTAGTGTCTTTTGGATGAGAGGATTCCTTTTCTCTCCTCTTTACACTGTATACTATTTCATACTTCACACTTCTTGCAGACTAAATACTGACTTGTTTGTGTTTCACACAAAGGTCCTTGATGTCTTAAGAAAGGAACATGGTGTTATTGATGGAACAATGATAAGAAAGGTGTGGCTGTTTAACTTACAGAGGTCCTGCCAACAATATGTCCTGTCCACTAAACCCTCAGATATATTGCTAAAATGCCTGTCTATATACTTAATATGCAGAAATGTAATCCACATCTCTAGGCATGCAGAGACATGGATCCAGACATGCCAAGCTGAACAGCTCATGATCTACACTATAGTGTCTGGAAGCCAGTGTTTTTGGGAATTATCCGTGGGGATTTAAATAAAAGGTGTTTCTGCTGCCTGCTGAATGGAAATGGGTGATTGCATAACACATTAAAGTGCACTCTTTAATATAAATATTAATTAATATATAAAGAGTAAATTATAAAATTATATATTTTTTATTTAATTTTTAATAATTTTAATGTATTATTATAAATTTAATTATGACTAATTTTAATTGAATGCTATTCCAAATAAAAAACAAAAATCTATAAAAAATATTTTTTTTATTGCATTAGTTAAAAAAAAAAATCTGACCGCTCAAATCAACATTTAACACCAACAAACTAATATGTAAATATCCTTGGTGAGCTCTAAATATAGTGCAATAAATATTAATATTTATACCATATATATTCTTCAGTTTAATCTTTTTTATGACTCTTCTGATTGTTAATATGTGATAAAGTTGTTGCTTAGAATCTGATACCACTATCACTATCTAACTGGTTTAATTTTTGGATTGCATCCAAAAAATGTTTTGCTCATATTGATGCAAGAAATATGAAACAGAGAAAAACATATGAAAAAGAAGAAAACAAAAGAGTTTTGTTTCACTATATAAGCCAGGAACGTAAACAAACATTTTAAAGAGAATTGAGAATAAGGCAGATCACCTGCACAAAAAAACTAAACAAAAATAAAACATTAATACTCAAGACTCTTGGGAGCAACGTTGAACTTAAATCACACCCCAAATCCATGTCCAAATGCAGAGTATGCAAAACCTTGCAAAAGGCTGTCTACGCCCTCCTAAACATCATGAAAAGACAACACTGTGCCATCCTTCAAGGTGAGATAACATCTGAACCCTCAGCCTTGCCCAGACTGACCCCAGTATCTCTGACCAAACAGATTAACAAACAAAATTCAGAACTGCTCGTTCTCAAGCCTCCGTCCAAGTGATAATTTTTGGCTGCTGCTTCTTTAAAATGATCTGAACAAGAATGCTGAATATGTGCTACAGAGATAGATAGATCGATAGATAGATAGATAGATGCTCACTCATCTATCGCATACAAAGTCAAATGTTTGTCTGCACACTTTGTCTCTAGCCAGAATGAAATAGGGAGCCACTACTAATAAAAGGCATCCAGCACATCACATGAGGAAAGAGAGCTAATGTTCGCCACATGAGAGCTATAGATTTTTGTTCTTTCTCAAGACGTTGAAGACTTGTTGAAGCAGAAACTTGAACAATCCCTATCAATATACGTAAGTAGTACTGATATGCCAAAAAATACTAACAATGAACCTCTGTATACTGCCAAGTCTACAGCAGAGGACAAAAACGTATCAAAAGATGCAACTATTTTGCGAGAGATCCTCCTAAATTCTGCAGGACATTTTCTGGAAAAGGACCCGCAGCAGACTGTTACATAAAAGTCCAGGGGTCATGAGGGTTTAGGTGGTTTTGGCTGAGTGGTCTTCCTTTCAGAGTTGTTTTGAGAACGTCAGGCTAATTCTGCACTATAAGCATGAAGAAATCAAGGCTTTGAGAAACCCCAGGCCTGGAACCTCTGAGCATTATTCCCATCCATCCCTGGCTCTCTGTGGCCTCACAGGCATATTTATTTGACATGATCATCACTACAAAGAAGATCAGTTATACGTACATTACACTACAATCTGAAGACACGCTTACCACTCCCAGCTGTGTCAACAGAAGCAGGAACACTTCAATAAGACTTCTGTTTCAAAAGAACAGCAAAACTGTAAATGCTGATTGGATCAGATTTGGATCAATCAGCGACAATGTTAAAAATTAACCACAGACTGCAATGCTGTGACATAACTTTTAGTTAGTGCTGATATACAGTCCAACAGCACTGCAGGTTTTAGAGCCTGTCTATAGCTCGACATACTGTTTTTCCACGCAATTCTAAAAACTTCCAAGTTAGTTTTTCTCCATTTGCGCTCAATATTACGAGTTTGCTTCTTACTGTTGTACCATGGCGCAGTATGTTTTTCTCAAAACTTTTTTAATTTGACGGGCGCAACAGCTTCTAATGTATTCGAGAAGATAGTGCCCATATTGCTTGTCATTTCGTCTAGTTCATGTGCATGTATGGGACACAGAGCAGTTGAGACAAATCTGGCAGGTTATTTGTGAATCTATCTTTAGTGGTTGGAACAATATTTCTTACCAGGACGATAACGCAGAGCGATATAATTAATATTAGTAACACGCAGCATGCACGATACATGCTGCTCTTGATATACGATCAGTGATGAACATCTTTGATTTTAAAAAGGAAAAATAAATATGTGAGGGAGGATTAGAACCCAAAACCTCTAACACGCCTAAAACATTCTACCACTCATCAAAAAAGAGTTCTATGTCGATACATTAACCCTACTAAGTGATTTAATGTTTCAGAGCGCAAGCTTTAAAAATAGTTTTTTGTTCGTTTATTTTGCATTTTTCTGGTTTAATCACGATCAGATTTTTTTCTAGATCCTGCATTAAATTTATATTTCGACCTCGCTAATTGGGAAACAGACACAGTCTTTATAGACTGGACGACAAAAACAGTACAAGTGACAGGAGTCACTGACCCATTCAATAAACTGATCCATTTAAACACATTTGCTGAATTCTTGACATAGAAAGAAAATTATTAGCAAGTAAATAGAAAATAGTAAATAGTATTCCAAATGCAGCAATTAATTTATTGAGGAATGATTCATCATTCACTTAACTGATTAATTCATTCAGAAACAAAATGTATTCTCTTTATGATTGAATAATTCACTTAACCAATTTGTTCAAAAACACTGATTCATTCAGGAACGGCACTACAATTGGCTGTAATTGATTTTGGAGGTTACATTTGTCGAGCTGCATACATCAGCGAGCATGTCTCATTTTAGAAAAAAATGCTAAAATTAACTGTTGCCCTTGTGAGGCGTAAATTATTGTAATTTCCTTTCTACTTTGTAATCTAATGGTTATTACTCAGTATTAATGGTGTGTGATTAACTGTATGAACGCAAAAGGGACAAAAGAAAAAAAAAATACAGGGTAGGTGTGCACATCCAAATCACTAATTGGGCTCAGGTGCGGAAAAAAGAAGAAGAAAACTATGCCTGGTAAACACCCGACTAGTCAAAAAGCACTGAACTGTATTATTAATAAACTTTCTAGAGCTTTCAATGTGCGGTCATATAATTTTTTTCAATAAAAGGACACAAAAATTGTGCCTTTGGTCTGAATATCCACACAGTTGTGATTTGTAACCCCCAAACAGCACTGTATCTTGTGTGATGTTGCTTATGGCTCTTGCTATATTTCAAAAGAATCAATAAAGTGCCCCTATTATGCCATTTCCAATATTGCCTTTCATGCAGTGTGTAATGTAGCTGTATGTGAATGTAAACGATCAGCAAAGTTGTAAAGTGCACGATAAATAAAGTTATTGTCTCCCAAAATAAAGAATCGTTAGTAATTTGAATCCCACTTCCGTGACGGCTACACGTCACAGGGTAACACATTTGCATAATGCGCGCCTATGTTCTGCGTTGGCTGGCCGCGAACAACTTGACCCCGCCCACAAACACATAATTCTACTGACGACTGCTTCTCTAATCTCGGGGAGTTCAATGCAGGATTCTCAAAACGCTTGCTGTTGAAAGATGGATCAGTATCCTGTTTATTTGGACCAGCTGCTCCACTGAATCACAACCTGTAAGTATGATAAATAATAGATATTTAAATTTTCTAGAGAGCGTTCAAAATACAGAACTATTGAAACAGGCGTATCGTTTCCGACACGTGCTGTACGCCGTAGACCAATCACAACAGACTAGGCCATCTGACCAATCAGAGCAGAGCAGGCTCACTGAAAGGAGGGGTTTAGAGAGACTGAATCTTTGAACCGCTTCGAATGAATCGTTTGAGAATCTCTGGAAAATGAGGTGATATTAATTGCATATTTTGAAAAAACGAAAGCGTTTTGTGACCTTTCATGCATGTCCTGTTGTAGGAGACTGACAAAACAATATTAGGAACCGTAAAAATGGCATAATAGGGGCACTTTAATGCTGCTTTAGACCAGCACAGACATAGTGAATAGCAGTAGCCTACACACATTCCGTCTGCCTTAGATCATGTGCCATCAATTTTGTCAATCATACACATAAAGCCTAATGAATTGATAATGTCTCCGCTAATTATTTAAGTGAGATGCGACCTTTTGATGTAACACACGCGATGCATTCAGTCATGCAGCTGGTCTGAAAATTAAACCTTCACTGAGCTCGTGCTGTGAAAACAAGTCATTTGCATTGATGATTCTGATTATGAGTTCACACGTGCTTCTCAATGTAGCGAGCGCTACCCTCAACACAAGCTGTTTGTAATAAATGACTTGCAGACAGTAGATGGGGTGTTGTAATAAGATGCAACAGGTGGATCAAGTTTCACAGTGGCTTAACAGGTCAATTGTCTTCATGGCAGAGGCTTGTTCAGTAATTTACTTGCCATAGTCAGACAAACACGCACAGAGGTGTATAATAGCCATTTAATTGGCTGACTGAATAGCTGCATCGTTGTGACTGGGCCGGTGGAGAGTTGACAGTGAGCCAGAGACTGGGGGCCAGCCCAGGCTTTGTTGTCTGGTATAAGGTGCTCCTGTTCCCAGAAGCAGGGTTCAGGGTAGTGACAGGCACTGTCTGCAAGCCCACCCAGCACTGGCGTTCACTGATCCAGAGCGGCCATGCTATAGCCATAACACAAACATACTTATTGAGGGCACTGGAGTGCCTCAGAGTTCGTGACCTGGAACGATGGACTAAATGTTAAGACAGGCTAATAAAGAGACATTGTGCTGTTATATAATCTAAAAGGGACCAAATAATGTCACTGACAATCATGTGATGTCATTTTAAAATGGAAACAAAGGTGGGGTTCATTCAGCAATGAAAAGGGAGTCTTATAATATTGTATAAAAAGCTTACTGTATTAGTAATTGGTGGCATTTGTAAATGATAGGTGAAGAAAAGGAATGCATGTCACTACCAAAATATCACCACCAGCATATCATATCAGCATATCACCACCAAAAGGACTTTATTTCTTCTTTCAAACACAAAAGGAAACATTTTGAAGAATGTACATGTTGCTCTTTTCAATGCGATAACAATGAAGGCTTTCAAGCATCAAAACGAATGCAAAAGTATCATAAAAGTAGCTCATTTGACTCATATGCTGTATTGCAAGTCTTCTGAGGCTATATAATAAAACGTATATATTATTTTATTATTATTTTGTCTTCCTCTCCTGTGAGCTGTTAACTAGGAACTCACTCAAAATAATAATTCATGCACGAATCATACACCGTTATTTCTCTCACAAGCATGAAGGAGAGCTAAGATGGATTTTTCAGTGAATAATGTCTTTAATTGGAGTCTGTTCGTCACACAAACCTATTGTATAACTTCAGAAGACTGGAAATACTTTAAAATGTATTTATTTTAATTAATATGCCTACTTTTATTTAGCAAGGACACGTTGAATTTATCATAAGTGACAGTCGAAACGTTAGATTGTTTAAAAAAAAAATTATTTAAAAAAAAGTGTATTGCAGTTTCTACAAAAACGGTTTTCAGCATAATAATATTTTGTTTTCATGATCACGACTTAATTTATTATGTCGAGAAAAAAAAACTATATTTCACAATATTACCGTTTTTACTGTATTTTTGATCAAATAAATAAGCATATGAGAGACTTTTACCAAACACAAACCTTGAACGGCGGTGCACCATCTTTTGTGTACCAGGTTTTGGATGACACAAGAGTAAGTAAATGATGACATAACTGTTATGTTTTGGGTGAACTGTCCCTTTAAAGCCAGTGTTCAAGGTGTCTGCTGCGGGGTAAATGTTGTTGACTCTGCAGGCCTTCAACAAAAATGTATGACCAAAGTATTAGAAGAGAGGTCAGACCATTTGCTTGTGAAATAAAACTGCCATGGTAGCTTGTGAAACAGCCTCACAGGTTCATGGTTTGTTGACTTGATAAAACACTATTTTGGATGGCTTCAGCTGTGTTTACCTCAGGGCAAAAGTGAGGTCTGATCATGCTGAAGTGGCTGCCAAGGCAGATTTAATAGCATTTTGATCGCAGACATTAGGGACTGTACCCTTTTTTTCCCCAAGGCCATTTTAATTGAATATACTATACACAACACCTTCGCTGCAGTCAAAAGTGAAAGGACAGTTATTCTATTGTACAGCTTAGTATTGAATGTGAAAAAATGACATTCATTGGCTGAACATAGATGATCGCACAAACTCTGAAAAGATCTGCGGCCAGAGTTTGATTTCATCCAAGGCATTTGTTTTCATGACCTCAAAAATCTCTGCTGGTCTTGGAGAGAAATAACTTTCACCACTTCCAGTGCTTTCAACCCTTGTGTAATTTCGTAGAAAGAACAAACAATCCCTAGTCCTTTTGCCTTTATTTTAAAGATACACTCAATATTTTCTCATTTACAAATAAATAAACAAATAGCACTTTTGAAAAGTATGCTTAAAGTCGTGTACATACATCAACAGTCATATTAGTAGTCCAATTCTGTTCTATTAAAATCTATTAAAATGTTTTTATCTAATTAATTACACAGTGTGGCGATTAATTAATCTAATTAATCGCACATTAAATTTGCTGAGAAATTACCCACAAAAGATCATTTAAATCCATTATTGTGTTACATGAGAAAAGCATTACAATAGATATTACAAAAAGTAGCTTTAAGTAGTTTTTTTCTTCTTTTTTTTATTTAAAATTTTTGGGTGAACTATCCCTTTAATAATTTTTTTTATGAATATAAATTTTTTTATTAATATGTAAATAAGACCTACTTTTTTAATGAAATTCTACTCTAAATAAGAAACCAGTAGGTGGCGGTAAATGTCTTCATGAGTAAGTCATTGAGTCATTCATTCATTCATTCATTCGATTTGTTCAAACAGCTGATTAGTTCAGGAATTAAGTAAATGTCTCTTTTTATGAATGGGCCATTGAATCATTGGTTCACAGGATTCGTTCAAAACGCGGATTCATTCAGAAATTAGGCTTGTTCGAGATGCATCGGCGCTGCGCAGACCGATCGGCGTATGACATCAAAGTACCGCGAGTGCGATTAGAGAGCAGACGACTCTTAAAGCTTTTGAATCGGTCTTGCGGTCCTTTGATGTCATACGCCGATCGGTCTGCGCAGCGCCGATGCATCTCGAACAAGCCTACTGTGTGTTGCTTGAAGACGCACGACAGTTCTGCTTTGACTTTAATAGGTAATGTTAATGTCAGCCAAACTGAGCAAAAACAGACAATTTTGTGTTTAAAATATAGCACAATATTAACTTCTTATTTACTGAACTGTTGAATAAAATCACATTTGCACTCGTGCTATTCGGGACAAAAAAAAGCAATATAGCACAATATTAACTTCTTATTTACTGAACTGTTGAATAAAATCACATTTGCACTCGTGCTATTCGGGACAAAAAAAGCACTCGTGTGATATCGCTTATCGTATGATATAAATATGAGACAAAAACTCATACAGCGGCATTTGGCCCAATATCTTGATTTTTAGGGGCACATAACTGCATTTATGGACTACACAGCTGATACCCTTCATGATGTTTGTCAACAGTCAACTGAATGAAATGTAAGATGACGTACAGATCTGGGGGCGGGTGCGCTAACTGCCGTAAAATATTTTAATCATGTTATTTTTCCACAACTAATTAATTAAATTAACATGTTAAACTGACAGTCCTAATTATATTATATTATATTAAACTGTGCGTTTATGAAAAATGAAGAGACATTTATTAATATTTCCCAGTGATTTTGTTTTGCCTTTGTTTATGAGAATGGAATGACATGGAAAGCATCAGCAGGAGTTGTTTATATGATGATACAGAGGTGAGTCCTGTGAAAAGTGCTTGGCCTTTATTGTCTTATCTGCTCACACCCTGCTAATGATGTCCATTGAGATAATGACCGAAGCTGTCAACAGTAGTCTGCCCTCTGCAGTGTTTGCCCTTGTTATATCAGTGCCTGGGAGCCCATGTGGGCCGAGCCGAATCTGTGCATGACTTAGGCCTTTCTCACACCGCACGCAAAGCACCGTGTAATTATTTTAGCACCCATATTAACAGATTATAGTATTCACACTGTCCGCCCTAGCAGAGCAGTTCTGCATACTGTATCAGGAACGTAACAAAAGGTGCAAGTAGAGTTTCGGTGCTGAGTCTATTTTTTTCCACACATAGTGAGCTGAACTAAGCAGAAAACATGTTGAAATGCACTATAAACCTATTCATCAACATTATCTTTTGCAATATGGGTTTTTATGAAGGAACATAAAATGAACACTGTACTGTTCTACTGTTCTATGGAAACCTCTATGTTTTTCCATTATGCTAGTCTGTAAGATTAACCATGACACGCTATGGGTCATCATGGTTTTGTCTTGACTGGTCTGGAACATGGTGTCCTCCGAAACACCTATAGAGTGAATGAATCAGCCTACAATTACAGCTCATCCTGCTTTGCTGCAACTCTGCGTAAAGCTTCTGCTGTTGTGTCGCATCCAGGAGATCATAGCTCTAATGGACTTTGTCCAGTATTCACCAGTCACATGTTACAAACCAGCGAGTCGTCTTTGCACTGGTGTGTTGAGCATGTGTACAGCAGGTTGCAGTAAAATATGTGTGCGTGTGGCTATACACGCGGCGAACAATTTCCAGTAAAAAAAAAAAGCAGTAAAAGCTTAGATTGTTTTGTGGTGCATAAGGTTGCCAAAGTATAATGTTGGGAACTTTGAGTCAATATACAAAGCTTGTCAAATGCATATTATACACAGTGTTCAAAAATGAATAGAACTGAGTTCATCTTGATGTACTCAATCAGGACTGTGAATATGGTATGGATGCCACCTACATGAACTTATAACATACATGGAGCGGTTTTGTTTGAACAACCCCAAAGCATTTGATTCCATAAGCACGTAATTCATTATAAATGTCAAGCTTGATGAAGGAAAGGCACTGTGTCTTCCCATAAACGCAGAGTGCTTAAGCGAAGGGATGTTGACTAATTGTTAGACACTGCTAAACCTAAACAGATACTTACGAGCTTTATTTACGTAGGTTTAAGGTTTGTTGCCGTCACTTCAACAACACCGATTCATCACTCTGCCTTTATTCAGTTGAATCGACTTGTTTGCTTTAATAACCAAAAGTAGTTCTTAAGAAACCATCCTCTCCTTTTATCGGAAAAGGTCGGGCCTCCAGGAAAGCCTTTGTAAACCTCTTTTGCCAAGTATCCTTCCGTAACATGCCCATGCCAGTAGACCGCTCTGTCTTTTCTTATTGACTCCAACAGTCACTGTAATAAATGATAACCAAGTTCAGTCTTGGGTTTCTTGTAAACTGGATGTGGTTGCGCAATCCAGCAATAGCAAGGATAGGTGATTTTAATTACTCTTTAGCTTTTTTTGAAAGTTTGCGTAAAAGATTAGTAAAATTGCTTAATATGAGTTATGCTCTATATCAAGTCTTTTGATAGTTTTATGAGAGGAATAGACCGAAATGTAAGACTTTATTAATTGAAAACATCCATAGCCCTCTGTTAATTAGTGTTTATTATAAAAGTAACAAATGTCTTCTGAATTGGTAATTTCACAAAACTGGTCTGAATAATTTGTATCACATTTATCAGCCACTTTTAATTTAATTTAGTTTAATTCAATTTAATATTTAATTTAATTTAATTTAATTTAATTTAATTTTTTGAGGATATTTTTGGTCATTTTGAAGCTGGACAGCCCAATTCCTTATTTATCTTCATTAAATGTAGTAGCGTTGCAAAGATATTCTTCAAAGAAAATCATTTATTTCACTTTCAGGTGAACTATCCCTTGAAGTCAGAGAAGATAAAATATGGCACGGAATCAAACGTGTCGACAAGACGCACTTTGTAAGCCATTGTTTACAGTATCTTCCATGTTAAACATGCATGGCTAGTGTTAGCGTGTAGTTTATTTTGCACTTCTGCGTCTTGTGTTGTGCTAATTACCACTGTCATTTACCACGTTTGCGGTAGCATTCTTTCCACTGATATGTCATGGATCATCATGATGGGGTTGGTCATGCAAGCAAAAGCAAATAGACAAATGAGTAAACAGAACAGTGAACTCTGGGACAGGCTAATGTAACTTACGAAGCTCTGCCAAGAAATCAAAGACACTGGGATCTGGAATGTGAAACATGTTGCTCTTAGCCTTGTCCAAAGGGGCAAATGGGTTCTTGTTGGACTTCAACTAAAGAGCTGTGGTCCAAATTTGCAATCTCCCAGGGCCTGCAATTCATGATGTGTCATTTGTTAAAGAAAAGGGCAGCTCTGATGTCCAATAACAGCAAAGAATGATTTAGTCTTCATAGACTAACATACTTATCCAGAGACAGAACAGGATGAGGAGATGGACCTCTTGTACAAAAATGAATGGGGAAATCATAAAACCTCAATATGGCAACAGCAGGAATGAAAGAGCCAATCAGCTTTTCAATAGACTTTGCCTTTTTTCCTTTCTTTTCCAAGAACATGCAGCTTTAGTTTTTTTATATTTATTTTTTTAAAGCGTGATTTAAGCTTAAGAAGTAGCATTTATG
Source organism: Sinocyclocheilus rhinocerous (assembly GCF_001515625.1). Classification (NCBI taxonomy): domain Eukaryota; kingdom Metazoa; phylum Chordata; class Actinopteri; order Cypriniformes; family Cyprinidae; genus Sinocyclocheilus; species Sinocyclocheilus rhinocerous. The sequence continues at coordinate 31,221 of NW_015639782.1, read as the reverse complement.
ATAGCAGTGGTTTCAGTTTATGTTCATATGGCCTAAGCTTTTGAAACTGACAAACAATTCTGGTTACAGCGAAGAATACTGTCTAATAAAAAATGCAGAGTGAATTTGAGTGCCTTTGACTTATGTGACATAACCCCATGCTCTCTGGTTTTCTAAAAATATGAGCATCAAATATGGTGATGTAAGCGCCACACTGAGCTAATGTATGTTACTCCATATAGCTGTACAGTACTATATATAAATATATGTATGGTTCGAAAGGTTCCTGTTTTTGATTTCCTGGATCTCAGCAAGTACTGTATAGTGCTGGTCTTCTCAACACCAAGGTCATTAGAAGGCTTATGCCCTTCTTAGTCAATCAACAAAATGATCTACTGTTTTGTGGGCTAATTTGGTCATCTTGTAACTGAATTGCATCCAGAAATTGATTTGAGGTGGGCTTGTATCTATTTTCTAACAGTAATTCGGAGATTCTCACCTATTTGTACACTAATGCTCTATTTTAAAATATTTTTAAATTGTAATTTATTCCTGGTAAAGCTGAATCTGTCATTACTTCAGTCTTCAGTGTCACATCATCCTTCAGAAATCATTCTGATATACTGATTTCTTAAAATTTCACTTTGGTGACAAATGTAAAAGATATGCATATAAATTTGAGAGAAAAAAATATATATATTGGTGGAAATCCAGAATGAGTGTTGCTTTGCATACTTCCACCTTGTCTTTCATAAAAAGGCATCGAAGGTAATTGTGTTTTGAATCTTTTTCCTAAAGAACTGGGAGTACAGCCAAGTCCACTATCAGAGGAAACACAGCACAACAACAGCTGTGAAAGCCCTCCCACCCCACCTCTTTCTCTTCCTCATTTTTTATTTCCCTGTTTCTGTGTGCGCTCTCCGTCTCCCTCGCTCTTTGCTTCTGTCTTTCTCTCTCACACTCAGTCATCCAGATCTTAAAGAGACACAGGACATCCCCCGGATAAACTATATGTGAGATTACATCACGTGACAAATGATATAACCGCACGAATCAGAAGAGTACTTTATTTGTGCCACCCACACTTCAAACCACGGAAAACTCTTTAGGATTAATCACAATATCAGCTCTCAAAGAATAGTAGTAACAACAACTAAAGCAAAATAAAGAACACTTTGCCCATTTTTAACTCATTTTACTTCCTTAAAGTGACATTTCCAAGCAAAACAAGATATTTAGTTTGGAACAACTGTAGAATAACAACTTTTATTTGATACGATCTTTAAAAAATAGTATTACACAGTAGAATTGTGCCATCCCTAATACAAATTTTTTTTTAATAATAATAATTAATTTATCACAGTACATTAAGACTGTTGTTTTGTATTACAACTTTTCCGTAATATTACGTTTAAATATTGAAATGAAGTATTATCTTATTAAACATCCAATTAAATGCATGTGTTCCCAGAACAGAAATCTAAATATTGGACAAAAACAGGTTCAAAATTAATTATTGGAGTTATAGGTTTTTACAGAAATTAATTTGGAATCTCTTATCAACACTTCATAAATCAGAAAACACTGTCACAAAAAAACAAAAAACTGTTTTTAGAAATAAAATGAATCCTTCAGAATACAGGAATAAAACAAAATAAACGTTTGGTGTATGCAAGTGCTACTAACTTTGAGAAGATTTTGAGAAAATGTATGTATTTTATTTGATTTAAATTTATATTTTAGGTGACTTCTTTCCACTAGTCTGAAAGAAGACATGTTATGTAAGCAAAATAGTCCAAAACCTTAAAAGTGACCAGTGCATGAAAAAAAAAACTAAAGAAAAACAATGTTTTTGCCATTGTTTAACAGACTAAGTTATTATATTTGCAAAAAAACAAACAAAAAAAAAATTCTTAGAATGACTTGCACCAATGAATCTTTCACAACAGGACTAGGAATGTTTATTATAAAAAGTAAATTTCAAATTTCAAATTGGAAAAAGTTCCGTTTCCATTTCAAGTTGGCTCCGAACGTGAAAACCTGCAGGATAACACATTTAGTTGCTTCATTTTGTTGGACTCATCCACTTTGTTTTCATGAGAGCAAAAAGAGTAGCCAGGGTCTTGTACTGCAAAAACCACAACTTCAATGCCAGTGTCTATCACAGAGTGTCTAATAATAGGACCCATGTACACCGGCTTCCTTGTTGTCCTCATTTGAGGGTCATGTAAAGTCTCTTCCTGTGGTCTGTTTATTTGGGCAGAGTTTCTGAGAAACTGCTGATGACCATGTTTATGTCACAGGGCCGTTTGAAGTGAGCCTGGCTTTAGAGGCTCCCCCACAGTATGATGCATGTGTCGTGAGGACAGTGAAGAGAGTTCTGTTTAGCAATGGAGAATGGCACACTGGTCAAAGTGGCTCATAAACAACAGGGTGAAGGTATCCAGGTAGAAGTGATTCATCTTGTTATAACCCTGCAAGGTACCGTCAGTGTCACAACAAACATTCGCTCACGCCAGAAATAGCACCTGAGCCAGACAACAGGCAAACATTTGCAGACATGCAAAGCACGGAGCAGGGAGGGGCATAAGCAAAAGCGCAGACGGGATGAGCTTAGTATGTAGACAATTGCTGAAGTACTTGACCTTCACGATCTGGCATAGATTGTGCAACTCCGAACATAAAGAAATGCTTTTAAGGCAACTGAAGGTGTTGAAGCATATTTCTGAAATGACAGCTATATTGCAGTCTGTTGTTTGAGCTGAGGTTCTGCCTTTGTCATTTTACAGCTGTAATTCCAGTCCTTGAGCTCTCCAGATGTGTTTTTGTCCCATGGTTGGGCTGTCATTGTGCGCGTTGCGAGACGATTACCAAATCACACCATGAAAATGTTATTGGGATAGTTCACCCAAAAATTATAATTCTGTCATAATTTACTCACCCTCGTGACGTTCCAAACCCGTAAGACTTTTGTTCATCTTCGGAAAACAAATGAAGATATTTTTTTATAAAATCTGAGAGATTTCTGTCCCTCCATTGACAGTCTATGCAACTACCACTGATGATTCCCATAGGTCATAAAGAGATCGTAAAACTAATCCATATGAATTGAGTGGTTTAGTCCAAATTTTCTGAAGAGACTCAAATGCTTTATATATTGAATTACATATAAACATTAATCAATGCACACATCAGTTATGGCAAACAGAAGCTCAAGCATGCTTGCTGGATGTGTGAGAACTAATGAGGTTCATTCTCTTGTTTTACGCAGTACGTTTGAGCTTCTGTAAGAACCTATGAAGTAATGTAAATATGTGAATAAAAGCCTAAATTAAATCTGATCTTCATTTAAAGTGATCGAGTGTCTTCAGAAAATTTGGACTAAACCGCTCAATTCATATGGATTAGTTTTACAATCTTTTTATGAACTTTTTGAAGCCTCAAAGTTGTAGTTGTGTAGACTGTCACTGGAGTGACAGAAATCTCTCAGATTCCCAAGTGAAACGGAATATTCAATGAGGAAAAAGGGGTGGGACTTTTTTTTTCTTCTTTGGGAATGCCTAAATTATCTAATAGCCCACATGGAGTAAGTATGGAGCCCCTAAAGGGAAATATTGATAGTGAAAAATGAAACAGAAGAGATATATATATTTCAATGCTTTTGCTTTCACTCCCTCAGAAACTTCGCATTCAGTCCCTCGAGAAAATGGTGATGGATATAATATGAGGTAGGAGGAACAACTGTATTTAAATGCTTTTGTGAGCAAGCTTCTCTGGGGAACGCAATAGAATAAAGAACCCAAAGGTTTTTCAAGCGAACGCAAAAGTTTTGCAAGCAAATGCAAAGTTTCTCAGGGGAACGCAAGTTTTGTGAGTGAACGCAAAAACATTTCATTATCATTTTTCCTCCATCTCATATTTTTTCCATCACCATGTCCCTCTAGAGGCTTTGTAACTAAGTGTTGTCGAAAGAAAAGGAAAGTTGCCTCAGAGAAGCAGCAGTTATTCCATTGTAATTGATTACAAGGACTCTTTTTTTAATACCTTGCTTGGATGAATCGTCCACAATAACACTAGAAACATGGCATGTATCTTATTTTGTGTTGAGTACGCACTGAGGAAAAAACAAATTTGAATGTTAAACTACATTATGTGGTAATACCTTTAAAAATACCTCAAAACAGAACAAATTTAGATTCAGCTGCTGTTTTAAAACGGCCTTCTGCACTTCTGCATTACTCTGGGTGTGGCAGTTGACTCTGTTCACTGTTATGTAAAACCATGTCTGTGTGCCTGCATATCTGAAAATAACAAAAGAAAGTGGTATTTTAAATACGAATAAGGGCCATACAGAGATATCAGTTTCTGTAAACATGGAAAGCTTCGATAGTATAGTGACATATGAACAGGACATCCTTCACTGCATCTGATCTTTAGCGTTCTGCCATACTGTATATTGGATCTAATCCAGTCATTTTTTTATAATATCTAATACTATCTAATCATTTTTAATTAAATGAAATAATCAGGACAGTGACTAAGAGAAAGAGAAAGTAAAACTCTTTGTGTGCAAATACACTAAACTTGCCTTGCCTTTTGTGTTTGCATTAGATTGAAATAGGCTTTCAATTAACTGCCTTGTTTTTACAGTGACTAAGAACTGCAAACAATGTCTCGAAAGACATTCTTGATGGCATTGATCTGTTTCAATCTCAGTATTTGGAGTTTGCAGGGTAGAGTCAAACTGTTGCACACAGAAACGATCTTTCAACACGCACTATTGGCACATTATGGAGGAAATGAACAGTTGTGCCATGATTGCACAGAGTATTTCAGTGCAAAAATCAGAGTGTTAGTCAATAACTCTTTTACAATCTTTAAACAATTCAGTTTAGTCAAGCACAGTATCTGCATTTTAAAGAGTCAATTCAGTTGCCTCCACCAGTGCTGTACAGTCACAGTAAAGTACAGCAGATTGTGTTGGTCTGCTAGATGCAAGATCAGAAATTCCACCATGCAAAATGCATTCAGCACTAATTGGTGGGTGTGCGAGCGACATGACCTGGTTTGCATAATTCATTCCTAACGATGTACGTTAGATAACCTAAGATCATCTGAGACCTCACTGGAGTTCAGAAAAGCCTCGTATCATGTTGTGTATGGTGTCCACCTCCCCTGACTGCTCTGAACATCACGTGTTTCTGCAAAGTGGCTGCATGCCAGCGCATCACCATTTTTTGGACAACTTTCTCAAGTCTGACTATGCTTCTAGATTGTTCTGGAGATATGCTGACAGCTAATTGGCTCAAACGCTGCCTACGTGTAAAAAAGCATGAACATCAGATAAACACATCTCTGTAGCGTTCAGTTGACCTACGCATTTCTGTCCGGTTGGTTGACTTTGATCAGAGCTTTTACGTCACCGCCTCTTCTACCTGCACATGTATCATCTTTCAGTTCATACCTTTAAACGATTTAATCCCTTTGTGTGGAGGAGATTAAGAATGCACAAAGCCTCAAGATAACACATTTTCATTCTGCAGAGGTAATTGCTTGAATGCACATACCTGTACATAATGGTAAATAAGTGCACAAACACCTGTACTCAGGCGCAGATGGCGGTTATGGCTCAGGGTGTACATGGTTGCCATATTTCTGGGAAATTCCTTTCTTAGCTAGGATCCATTCATGATGAAGACAGAGGAATGAGTTTGGGGCTGTGAGTTTGAGGCGGCCCAGGTGCTGTAAATCTTCCCTGCCAGGCTGCCAGCTTTATTCAGACTTCAGCCAACACATGGATCTCATCCGGTCTGATATCGACTGAGAGTGAGATGATTTTGTGTGGATTACTCTTGTCTGTTTGTGTATATCTTTGAATGTGCCGTTATTGTGTGCTGTGATGTCAACATGCATGCGAGATAACACAATTTCTTGACCTTTGCTCCTGCTCCTTAGTTATTTAGACATCGGTGTTTGCCTTAAGGTTTATGGTTCAATTGTGTCAAAGGCATCTTGCCTGTGTTGTCTTTGGAAACCATCCGATGACAACTTCATATGGACAGATTCTTTCAGTGCAGATTATACAATGCAAGAAAGTAAATAAAGAATGATTGTTCTCAGTATTCATTTAATGAATACAGACGCTTTGGATGATGCCCTTTTATTGCACAAATGAACGCAATTATGTTTTAAATGGATTTACTTTCATTTTCAAGCCTCATTGGTCGCAGAGAATACAAACAGGCACTTCCCTAGCCAACAGACATTGAAGCGTACCTGATAAAATAAATTAGTAGAGCTCCACACACATACACACGTTTTGTTTTCAGTTTCAGATGCACTAATGAATAGATTTAGCAGGAGGCCCGTTGCCAGGCTCATTGTGTTGATGCCAGCTGATCTACGTTAAAGCGGATGTAATGACCGCGCTCTGACATCAGATGCCTTATGCTCCAGCCTCCTCCTGGCATGTCCACTTATCTTCTGAGGCCAGAACACTGGGGCTTTGCTTGTATTGCTGCCACTTTGCAGGCAGGGAAGTCACTGTCTCTGTGGCTCACGTCAGACCACCTTCAGACTATAAAGGCTGGAATACACTACACCACTTTTAAAATCTGAACAGATTTTAAAATGCTAGACATCATACACTTACTGACTTTGTAAATAGTCACAGAGGAAAACTGGCTATCATGCACTACACGACTGAGGATCACACACTAGTCGACTTTAGAGTCGTTCCAATCTCATGCCGAAACATGCACCTTGTTGCTAGGAGACACTTGATAAATGAAAACAATGTGTGTTCTAAAATCGGCTGAAAATATCAGACATGTTTGATATCCTCCGACTGGATAGATTCATAGTCTGAAGCAAAAAAATCGGAGTCTGTGACCATCATACACTACCCAATTTTGTGTGGAATCTGTCAACTCAAATCTGCAGACTGGCTCTGACTTTTGGCAACTAGCATTGACTTATCCAAACTGTAAATTGTGGGAAAATCGGGGCAAAAGTTGAGTTGCAGCCTTAAGTGACCATAAATGACACTTTCTACAGCTCTCGCCTCCTAAATCTCAAGAGCTTTACCAACAAATAATGCTTAGTTTACAGTATAATATTATTATTTATTGATTCATGTACATACCATTCAAAAGTTTGGGGTTGGTAATGTTTTTGAAAGTCTCTTATACTCAGTAAAAACAGCAATAGTGTGAAATATTAGTACAACTTGAACTATTTTTTTATTTTAATATATTTTAAAATGTAATTAATTAATACGATGCAAAGCTAAATTTTCAGCATCATTACTCTAGTCTTCAGTGTCATATGATCCTTCAAAAATATTTGAATATGCTGATTTATCAATTTAATGCATCCTTGTTGAAAAGTAATTTTAAATTATATCTTCCTTGCCAATTTTTGTTGGAGCGTAGGTTCTCCCACTGGACTCCATTACTTTGATTTAAAGGGGTCATATGATGCCATTTTAAAGATCATTATTTTGTGTATTTGGTGTAACAGAATATGTTGACATGCTTTAATGTTCAAAAAACACATTATTTTTCAAATACTGTACATTTTTGTAGGTCCTTTATGCCCCGCCTCTCTCAAACACGTTGTAACATTCCAAAGAGAAAGGAAAACTTGAAATCGCATCATATGACCCCTTTAAGCTCACATCTTGGTGCACATTTTCTGAAAAGGACACAATCTTCTTGAACGTTATGTCAGTCAGTGCTATACTCTCTTCTACCTAGTTTATTGCCAAGACAATAATATTCGTAGATTTACGCCAAGAAGCATTTTTTGGAAACAGTTGTGACTAGCCAGTTTGTTCCTCCAGCGATGCACCATACTATGGTAGTTAAACAGCGAGTTACCTTGTTGTATGGGAAATGCACCCCAGGCCGACACAAAATCACTGGTTTATTCAATGGCATGACTTTAGGGCAGGACTATCTGTTTGACTGATCAACGAAAGATGGGGGAGTGTTCAGGATTTTAGGAATTCCATTTAGTGACTTTACCTTTAACACCAGTTAAAGTGTTAAAATCATCGACACTTCCATTTAGAGAAAGACTGATATAAATGAACCTTTCTCTCTTCCCTACTTCATGTGTTACTCCTGCATTTCAAACTTTAACATGCACTTTACATGCATTAGTCAGATTGATTTAATTGGTTACGTAATTTGAAAATGGAGACATGGAACAGTAATAATTTCCATAACATTTTGCATGCGCAGTAATAAGACTGCAATGTGCATTCAATAGAGTCAAAACATGTTTGTATCTGAATGAGATACGTTACATAATATTTAATTGCTCCTATCAACAAATAAATATGAAAATCAGCATATCAGAATGATTTTTGAAGCATCATGTGACACTGAAAACTGGAGTAATGATGCTGAAAATTCAGCTTTGCATCACAAGAAAAAAAATTATTACTAAGCCCAAATTCTCAAACAGTATTTTATTTTATTTTAGCAATTCAGGATGATCCCAGAATTGTTCTTTGTGAATCGGAAAATAGATACATAAAAACCTGTATAAGCCCATATAACAGGAGATGGCAGTAGATTCTCTTTAGTGGGTAAAGACAGAACTCAAGCGGGTGTAAATATCCAGCAGGAATAGGGGCTGTGAATGTCCGCAACAGCCTCAAGTGGCTGACTCAATGTATTACAGACTCAGGCTTTCTGTCATGAACAAACTGGGCCTTAAGTGGAGACTGTGCAGAATTTCCATGAGGCCCGTTGGAAACTGAGTAACCACAGAGATGTTAATATAACCCATAGGCACTGCGTCCACACTGAGTCTTGTCTAGACAGATAACAAAGCAACAAAGAGGGTCGGATATGTGACACACCTGGGCCGAAAAGGTACAAACACCTGATAATACTTGCTGTATGAGTAAAGGGGCTTTTATAACTGTTCAGTCTTATGTAAGCAGCTCCTCCATGCGCTATAATAGTAGTATAATAGTGCCATTGACATTCTGACCATTCATAATTTCTCAGTCAGCCAATGCACGAAACTGAGTGCATGAGTGATATAATAACTTGTTTTGCACCTCATATCATCCCATGTCAATAGGAGCGTGCATTCATGAGCATTGCACAGGACTACAGTACAATCAAACCTATGCTATACCAATCAAAAGTTTGGGGTCAATATTATTTAGATCATTTAAGATGATTATTATTTTTTTTAAAGAAATATGTGCTTTTATACAGCAAGGATTCGTTCAATTTTAAAAGTGTCAGTAAAGACATTCATAATGCTACAAACGGTTTCTATTTTAAATAAATTCTCTTCTTTTTAACTTTTACTCATCAAAGAATCTTGGGGGAAAATATTAAGCAGTAAAACTGTTTTTAACACTGATAATAATAAGAAATATTTCTTGAGCAGCAAACCTCAATGATTTCTGAAGGATCATGTGACACTGAAGACTGAAGTATATTACTACTTAGAATATTAAAATATTATACAGAAAAGTTATTTTACTTATTTTACTTTTTTGTACTGTATTTTTTTTTTCAATTAAATGCAGCCTTGGTGAGCAAAAGTAGACTTCTTAAAAAAAAAAAGATCTTACCAACCCCAAACTTCGGAGTGCTTAAAGTCCTACAAATGTTCTGTATCTATCTGGCCTAAATTCCCATCCTATTGGCTGTTCAGGGCAGGACCTGGCACTCGCAGTATTCACACTCAAGTAGGTCAAGTCAAGGGTTCCTGTGAAAGTACTATACATGGGAAGCCATCCTAAGGAGGGAAAAACAAGCATAAAAAAAATACACATTTGCACGTCATGTTCAAAAGGAAGGTTTTACTTCTGGAACATGAACATTATTTAGCTTATAGATTCCAACAAGCAAACGCCTTCTTTGCCCACAGGCTGACCTGAATTACGTCTGTAAGAATTATTCATGTGCTCTTGACTCAGGCAATTAGACAATTTACTGTATCCAGCGAATTAAAGTAATGGATGCCTAATCTCGTTTTACATAACATATATCATCCACTTCTCCTGTACCAACATGTTTTATGTAGGCAAACAAACACCCAGCCATACGCTGCACGTACAGCATAACTGCTTTTTTTTGCAGTCATGCATGAGTCCTTTCAGACACACAAAACAAAGCTGTCTGATGAGAAATAAGCACGCTATATACATAAAAGTTGAGACATGTCTTTTCACTTCCAACAAAAGGGAACTTAAACTGTAAAAACACATACCATAAATGGACATGGAAAATTCTAGATGGAAATTTAACGTCATCTGAGATATTCTTGGAAATTCCAGATTGCAACAGTGAGACTTCATTTGTATAGCATTGTCATTTTGTTGACTTTAATAATTTATCATCCTCTGATTATTTTGCTCTCAATCATGTCGCAATGAGAGTCACTAATCAAACTTGCCAAGTGCAAAACAGAAATTCTGGGTATTTGTCTCCTGAGAACAGTCAGACAGAGAACAGAGGGGGGAAAAAAGACACAATATCATTGTATGTCCACCTCCCTCCCATCCAGCTCAGAGAATGAGACATTTTTACTGCATCCACACTGCTGGAGTCACAAAGTTGCATCTCGGGCTGCATCTGCAGTTAAGTGACTTTCTCATAGAGCAACAGCCATGAGTTTGCCACCTTTATACTCACCTAGTCTATTTAAGAAGATGGGCAGGCGGTAAGTGTAAGAATGTTGGAGTCGTGTGAGTGTATCATTACTACTGACAGCTGACGGATTAATTGTAACGGTGTGAACGTGAGCAAGGAAAGCTAGTCTCGTCTAACCATTCAAACTAGCTAATACTGCACGTCTTGCTCTACAAGGTGCAAAAATCGTTACGTTTCAGTCAGCGAAGTGCTTGACAGCGTTCATCATCTGCTGTGGATCATGTTAGAAAGTAATTACAGATGGGTTATGCACATCTTGCATAACTTGTTTTTTTTTTCATTTCGCATGACAAAAAGTCAAGAGTTTACACTGTAGATGGTGTTATTTACACAATCGATTCATCAGTTTGGTGAGGCTCTCTCTCTCTAGCTGTCCTCCCAAGTAAACTAGATTCATTTTTTTGACTTCATAAGCAGCAGCTATTCACAGAATGCAAACTTGACGGACTGAAAATGTGTCATTCCACACATTCCTTTGTAGTAATGATTGGTGTGTCCCTACGTATGCAAAGACTAACCAAGTTTGGCAAGTATGGCTAGGTGTGTTTTGAAAACTTTTTTGTGGGTTTTTAGTAAATGAAGTTTTGTTGCATAAGGGGTTCAAGTGTAAATAATTAGCGTTTCTGTATTGAACGTAATATATACACTAAGTCCGGTCTTAAAGTTTCAAACCTTGTTTTAAACTGTGTAGTAGCAGTGTAAAGGATTTGTTTATCGGAGCGAGGCTGGGACATCTCCACCCTGGCCATGGTGACAGATGGAGACATACTGTACCATGGCACATCTGTGTTTACTGTGATGGGCAGGTTTTTTTTTTTTTTGGAGTGGCAGCTGAATGAAGCATCTGTTTGCTCATCTCGCTGCATCACAACAATGCATTATTCCATTATTCCATTATTAATGCTTTATTTATCCAATCCCAAACAAGTTCTAAGTACATTACATCCTTGTTCCACTGGAATGTAATGTATGCAGTTTTCTCTATGTTTGAGAGGCTGGTTGTCCTGCTTTTGTCACTAAAATGAATACTATTACCTTACACTAAATCTGCATGTAATGGGGTAATCCCTATTTGGTGGGACGTCTCTTTGCTTCCGTTTTCCTCTCTGTCGTGGTAGGCAGGCTGCAGTTTTCCTCTTGCGTTAAGCATCGAGCTCATATTAATCGGTGTGGATCGGGACAAGGCTGAAATTTCCTAATTTTGTGCGTGGGGCTGAGGGTGTTCAACCATATCAGCAGATCTTTGGCGTGATCCATGCAGTATTGATGGATCGTTCTCCATTATTACCAGTCAATTGTGCTGCAGAAATCTGTCCGTTGCTGTTTTGCTGCTGTGTGGCGATTCGTCAGAGGGTATCCTGGTGCTGGGCTACGGAGAGATCCATGGGCTTCCCTTAAGTGCACATGTGTGTGTGTGTTTAAGTTGTACGCTACCACCATCGTGATTCAACAGTCGCGTGGTTGTGTGTGTGTGTTGGGATTAGTTGGTATTGTATTAATTATTTTGTTTGTTTATTGAATTGTATTCGTTTGTAGCTTATTTTGATTGCGCTTTGAATACCGTGAGTGACTATCGTAGTCTTTGACTAGCTGTTGTCAATTCCCTTATAATCAACAAGGGTTATTATCTGCTGGGAGGGAGTTTATTTATTGTAAATATAAACATATTTTTCCTTTTGGAGGTTGGGTTGTTTCTTTTGTGTGTGGGTTATTTATTTGGTATAATTCACAGATTTGGTTGGAATGAGTGTATTTTGAGATTTTTGTTTGAATTTAAGTTGTGTTTTGGGGTTTCTTTCTTTTATATTTACCTTTTTTTTGCTCTCCCAAGCACTGAGTTATCCCATGGGATATTGATATTGATGGTCTAAGGTATGATAGGTGATAGGTGGCCACAGCATAGTATCAGGAATCATTATGTGATTACTTTTGGGATTGTGATTTGCGTATTTTTAGAAGTGTTGTGTATGTCTTTTGTACGTATTTATTTTTAAAGTGTCAAAGAAGTTAACGAAGTGTCCGATAAAGATAGTTATACACATAACTCCGCTTGTTTCTTCCATTTGCTTGGAAGGCCTGTAGTTGAGGGGAATTTACAACATATCCTCTAACTGAATTTGAATTGATCTGCAGAACAGGAAGGTTCTGTTGACACTTAATTACCTGCAGACCTTCAGCATCATACATAACTCTTTAAATTAAGAGGGCACTTCATGATCTTTCCCCCTTCATCTGAGGTATGATTATCATTTCATACAGTACAAACTGTACAAGCGCTTGCCAATTATCCTGACTACGGCTCACCAGGAGTTCAGAATCTGTCAAACGAGAAGACGTTAACTTCCTTCTGGAGCTTCCCTATGAAATGCTAATCTGGCAGCATTGCTAACTCTGCATGAAATGGAAAGTGACAGCACTACGGTCACTAATTTGTGCTTTTCTGTGAAATCTCATTAGGAGGATCAACTTTGAGCCGTCACCTTTCAAAGGGCTTCATTGGGATCTAGACACATTTTTGCTCCACTCAGAAAAGATAGACGATAGATTGTAAACTGTTGTAAAGAGTTGACAATGTGCTTAAGATGTCATTTTGTGATACCATAATAAATGCATTTTCATAGCATTGCAGAAACATTGTGTAATGTTGCTAGCACATCCCATCCTTATATTTACCAATAATATGCAACAATATTAACAAGAGAAAGAAAAAGGGATAGAGAACAAATCTGAGACTCCAGTTTTGCTTATACTTCTTCATAATAATTATGAATTTAATTAGTCATATGCTATGAATCTGATTAACTAACATTTTACCTTTTTTTAAGTTTATATAATTTAAAGTGAGTTAGAAGTGTTACTACAGGAAACCTCCCATCAGACTCAGTCTGCTCAAGTCACTGAAAAATTTGTCTCATGATGCACCTTTTTTTCCCCTATTCACAAAGTTGATTTTAGCAGGATTCTAAATTGTATTATTTATTTTATGGTGTGCTTTCTATGTCTAAATACATTGTTATATCATTGGAACATTGTAAAATGTACTTGTTAAGGACATAATTGCTGTTGTCATGCTTTTGGTATGAGCTTTCGCGTTAAAAACTGAACTAAGGGACAATGAAACATAGTTTGTTTACATTCCGAGTAAGCAAAGTGTGCAAACACCAGTTTATTGACTCATATCTAAAAGTGATCTTAGTCATATGCTATGAATCTGATTAACTAACATTTTACCTTTTTTTAAGTTTATATAATTTAAAGTGAGTTAGAAGTGTTACTACAGGAAACCTCCCATCAGACTCAGTCTGCTCAAGTCACTGAAAAATTTGTCTCATGATGCACCTTTTTTTCCCCTATTCACAAAGTTGATTTTAGCAGGATTCTAAATTGTATTATTTATTTTATGGTGTGCTTTCTATGTCTAAATACATTGTTATATCATTGGAACATTGTAAAATGTACTTGTTAAGGACATAATTGCTGTTGTCATGCTTTTGGTATGAGCTTTCACGTTAAAAACTGAACTAAGGGACAATGAAACATAGTTTGTTTACATTCCGAGTAAGCGTGCAAACACCAGTTTATTGACTCATATCTAAAAGTGATCCCAACCTTCAGAAAGTGTTTGGTTGAGCATGTGTTTATGTCTGTTACACACAGTTTGCCCACTAGAGGCACTAAAGCCTGAAGTTAGACACTGTGGAAAGTACTGTGAGAAAGTTCTATTGTTAAACTCATTTCCCATCCAATTCCCAAACCGTCTTGTGTCAGAGCTGTCAACTGCCGAAGACCTGCAGGCATAGACCGAAAGACCAACTCTGTAAATTTACTCTAATAAACTGTTCAGTTGCTGATATTACCATGCAACACAATACTGAGGTTTATAGGAACATGTTGTTCCTCAGTGACAGTGTTACCCGGGCAAGGCAAATGCATTCTCGTGGACTATCTATTTCGCGAGGCTTGTCATAACTCAGCAAAACGTATCAATTATCAAAACATAATGCTGCAACAAGTAACGGCCACTTGTTAATGGCGTGTCTTGTTTGTGTTGATGTGTTTTGATGGGTTGTCCTGCGGCTTGCTGCTGCTTCATGCTGTGTGTTCTTTGAGCGAGTTCAGTGAGGGGGCAGAAAGAAAATCTATGCCACAAGCCTCATTTGAATAATATATGCATGCGTCATACGCAGTCACCGCGGCGACTATAAAAGCCCCGCTGCGGCAGAAATAGCATCACTAGCCGACAGTGTTTCTTTGAAACCGCTCCTAGTTCACTCGTAGCGCCCGGCTTCTCTGTGCACATCGCAAGAGCAACGAAAGCACAAACAACCAGGATCTTAGCACGTTGTTCAAACAAGTCGCAAACGTGGCGAGAAGTATTATTCAGACGGGTCTTGTCCTCAACACGAGCACGGAGATGTTCAAAACGCCAATGGAGCTCGCAGTCTATCAGCTGCACAATTTCTCCATCTCCTTCTTCTCATCCTTCCTAGGAGGGGATGTAGTGTCGGTCAAACTAGACAACAGGTAGGCCGATTTTATGGGATTATAGAATGTTTTTTTTGACAGTCGATAGGGATTGCATCTCGGACAGAAATCTTACTTCGCTTCGTTCACTGCGCTTCAACAGAGCTTGTTTACTACTGCAGCGCATGGACTGCCTTCTAATACCTGGTTTCTTTGTCTTTTGCAGTGCCTCTGGCGCAAGCGTTGTGGCAATTGACAACAAGATCGAACAAGCAATGGTAAGTTCTTTTAACACCACGATCAGATCCCTACTAGCAAAGTCCCTTTCAAGGATATATTTCTAGTGTCTTTGCCTACTAGAATGAGCTCATGACTGTAGGAGTACAGCGGAAAGTATCTAGTTTCTGTGTAGGTTGTAACCAGAGCTGTGGCACGCTCTAGAGCTGCTGCATCTACCTTCATTGCAGTAAAAGTCAAAGGTCACCATACAACAATCCATGCAACTTTGTTTAAAACAGGTCTTTGTTTTACCCCCCTAGTAACATCTGTATTCAAAATGTTTTACCAAAGGTCGTAATGTTTTATTTACTAAAATATGTATTAAATATTACTACATAGGTGACAAAATCAGATCTACAACTACCATATTTGGTACAAATATTCTTTAAACAGTTATTTATTAATGTATTCAGACAGCTCTGTCTTAGATATAAACATTTGTTAAACCCAAGCCACATTTGAATAACTTGGCTATAGATTAGGATATTGATAAATTTAACTAAAATAAAGAAAAACATGCATTTATTTTTAATGATTATTCTCTTTTTAGTAAAATTATTTGTTTTAACCCATTTAATCCTCCTTGTAAACTCTGTAACCATTTAGTACTAATTAGTACTACTGATTATTTTTTAAACTAAATATTAATATGTAACTGTAAATTAAAGTGCAGATCCATAATTAATGTATTAAGATTGCTCTCTTACAGTAGGAGGCTTGCAATAGATGTAAATATTTGTTAATCCAGAGCCAATTTGAATAATTAACTTGATTCACATTTTAAAAAGTAGAATATAATGTACAGTTAGCTGGTTAATATTGCAAAACAGACCCTGATGGTGAGATCAGGACCCCTAATAAATAGCATGTAGTTTATATCATTGGGCTGTCCAAGGAGTAAAATACATGCTTGATTAGCTGGGAAAATAGAATTTATGTTCTGAGCCTCATTCTACTCAATTCATGCATTACAGTGCAAATAGATCAGTTGCATTGTACTTAATAGTCAGATGTTTTGGTGCGATCATGAAAACTCAATTCCCTGTTCTTTTCTCATAGGATCTTGTAAAGAATCACTTAATGTATGCAGTCAGGGAGGAAGTTGAGATCTTGAAAGAGCAGATCAAGGAACTGGCGGAGAAGAACAACAAGTTGGAGCGTGAGAACAGCCTGCTGAAGAACCTGGCGAGCCCAGAGCAGCTGGAGAAGTTTCAGTCACGTCTGCCCTCAGACTCCAGCCTCCCCCTGGACCCTCAGGAGCTGGGGTCCTCCGAGGATGGCGAGCACCAGTACAACAGCACGGGATCTGCTGTATAAGTGGCTCTGCCATGGGGCGGGCAGAGCCACAGCTCTCACCTGAAATGGACCTCCAGATATGCAACTTCAAGATGAAGCTGGCTGTACAGATGAAAACCTGACCTGAAATGAAAGCTTTACGACGTACAAGTGGCCTAGATCAGTAATATCTGACAATCTCTTTGGACTAACGCGGAAAAGAGAGAGTGATGTAGACGTCCGACTGAGGTTACTGTACAACGGGACTGATGTGCCCCTTGCTAGGAAGGGGGCCCAGCCTTACTTTCCCTTGGTCCCTCTCATGAAGAGACGGAGAGAGGTTTGCCTGATGGAGCTGGCCGAGAGCGCATCTTCGGCCTATCCAAGTCAAGCCAAGGAAATGTACGTCCCTATGAGATGCCCCCACAGCCCCACCTGACGCAAGCTATACAGGACTCGCATTCATGCCCTCCATGTCACTGATCCCTAGTACTGTGGGCATTTCTTAGCTCCTGTAGTTAAGGATGTTCTAGACGGACCTGTACGGAGCACTGGTCCTCTCGTCCACAGCGGTGACTCCTGCCATATGATTTGTATAGCATCGCTTGTATCTCTGCAGATGGGGCCTGCTGCTTATGGGGATTATTGCTTGTTTGTGTTTTGAAACGGAACAAAAATCAACTTGTGTAAATGTGTAAAAGTGATTTTTTTTTTTCTTATTGTGGGAATGAAGATCTGTATACATTTGCATAGTTCTGTAAATTAGCAACTGATGTAAAGCGAAATGTCCTGAAACGGACGGAGGTGAGGGGTGGATATTGTTGCTGCAAATGTTCTGTTGATATGTTGACCTTCTATGCCAACCAACTAACAGGCACGACGGTGTCTGAAGAGGGCCACATGTTTTCAGATTAACTGTGTTTTCTAACTACCAAAGACTTGCCTAATACTTACAAGCCAACAGGACCATGTGGAACTTTTCACAGGGAGAAGTTTTTTGACAGCAGTCTTTTTGAAACATGGGTATTGTTGCTTCATTGTGTCCCTGGTATTTTTTTTTTTTTTTTAACAATTTATGGATGCAAAATGCACATTGCAATAAACCTTATGTTTACACTAAATTCTACTTTCAGGCCTTTTATTTTTCTTCATGTAGGACAAAGACGATTTAGGATCGAAATAATAGTTTATACAAATGCATGTGACCTCATGCATATAACATTTTAGATAAGTTAACATCAGATTCTAATATCTTTAAAAATTCAGACTTTAAAATTTTCAATCTTCATCTGCCTTAACACAGGACTGAGATCGAGTGTTTGATAGCAGGAGTAAAGTGTATGCATTTTACCTGATAAATGTAAAAATATGCAGAACAATGTTACCGTTAGCCAGTCATTCGAGCAAGACAGACCTGGACCGGGAGATCAGGACCCCTAATAAATAGCATGCCGTTTATTTCACTGGGATATCCAAGAAGTAACATACATGTGCTCCATTAGCTGGGGAAAATGGTTTTATTTTTTTGTTCTCTGTCTCATTCTACTGAATTTGTGCATTATAGTGCAAACAGATCAGTTTGCACTGGTAGTTCACATGAATGACCATGACCTCTGTAACATTTTAGATAAGTTGCCATCAGATTATTAATATATCCATAAAAAAATCCAACTTTAAATGTGTCGATGTAACATTGGCACGATCTTCACTGGCCTTTATATAGGATTGAGATAAAGGAGTAAAGTCCATGAAGGTAAGGCCTTCATGATGTAATTATTTAGACCAATATTGTCCCCTTTGCATGCATGGTAGTTTATGATTGACATTTACTATTCAAATATGCAGTGGCATCTCTCACTGCTCACATTTTATTACATGCAATCTCTTTATAGGAATAATCAAATTCTTTCCGGTAATTACATATAAAGATACAGTAAATGTCACTGAACGCAGTGGGCTCCGCATCATGTGCATGATTAAAAACTGTACATAGTTTGAGCTTTCCACTGAACTGTAAAAATGGCTATTTAAAAACTATAGATGGAGAAAAGAGAGGGTTTAATAGATCTAGAGGTAAATTCATAATGGCTACCGTGCTGTAGTAATCCAGAAGGCTTTTGAGGCAAAGCATAGTGGAAAAAAAACAGAGCTGGCGTGTGAAACCCTCATCTTTCTCTCCTTAGGAAGGTCACGCTCAATGTAACTCGAGCCTCTGAGAGGTCCCTGGGGTAAGACTTCTACATAAGACCCAGATTTCAGTATTTCTGCAGAAGTTCCGATAAGGTAAACTGTAATAAAGTAGATTCAAAGGTTAGTTGGGTCCTATAGCAAATGGGTGGAGGCTTAAAATGAAATGACTTCTAGAAACATCAGAATCCAAACGCACTCTGATCTGAGGTTTCATTAACGTTTTATTACCGCTATTAACAGCCAGCTATATATGCCATCAAACTAAAATCCACTAAACTGAACTGAACATCTATAAGCCAAAAAGGCAGACAATTTAAAACTGCATTTCAACAAGCTGCATTCAAACAAGCAGTAATATGATTACAAACAGAACAGACTAACCATACATTGAAAATAAATGAAAAACATTTGTGAATATGAAGATTCATACTTTAATAATGTTACTTCATCGGGTAATAGACAATAAATCTGTCTTTTGGCAAATAACTAAGCAACAAATCAACTACACTACAACTAATAATAATAGCAAAAAAATAAATAAAAAATCATGGTATTTTTGACTGGGCTAAACAACCATAGACCATGTTCAGTGGTACAATGTTCAGACTGAATTTGCTGGTGATTTGGCATTTGCCCTGCTTCCCAAAAACAGCTGTAAAACCTCTGCTGTTATGCAACTCCCAAACATCTGTTTCAGTTTGGCGTAGTGGGCGGCTTTCTATATGTCAAGACCTGGTGAAGTGTGGCCGGCTTTGCATGCGAGCGAGTTACAGTGCACTGAGAATTGTACTTGCTTGTCCTCTCATGTAAATATAAGCTCACAATAGGCTGTTTGTGCCATTTTTCAGTGGAGTGAAATTATTTCCTAAACCTCAGATCTAATACCCTGTTGTGGAAAGTTATTGAGTGTGATCCGCCGTGTAAACGTTGTTACCTCATTCTCACGTTATACAAACAGCCTCCCTCTCGCTCCCAGGTGCATCCTGTAGAGACAGAATCAAATGAGACAGATGTTTACTTCTGGATTTTTTTTTTTTTCAATTCTTTAGAAGAAAGTTTACAGTATAAATAGACAAAGTCATAATGAGCTGAAAGTGTTTACTACTTTTATGGAATGCACCGACTGGTGTTCAGCTCCCAAATAAAGTAAATAAAAATTGCTGCAAATTTTCCTTTAAATGACATCACAGCAACCGAAGTCCAATTGGTTACTTGAGTTACTTAACACGTATAAATACACAAGTCTTTATAAGATTATATCAATTATATAATCTATATAAGACTATAAAAATACATTGTAATGGAAGAATCATTGCATAAGGTTTCTAGCGCAGTACTAGGCATAAGCTACTTCTGACATAGAGCCAAACAATACATGACCCATTGTTCACCTAGGGTTGCATGTAAGTCATAACCACAGACAAATTTCCATTCTACAAACCATAGTTTCAGATTCTGTGATGTGACAGCATGTTTTGCAAGACTTACTGACTGCAGTCAGTATGCATATAATATCTCATATATTGAATCTTTCTCAAATTATTTGGGGTGTTTTATCTCAGCATCTACTCTAGCCAGTCTGACCCAAATAATTATGATCCCAATGTGTCTCATGATTTAACATTGACCTGTCCTACATCAAGTACAATCTTTTGAATGGTCCTACTGTTTTACAAAAGCAGTAAACAGTGAATAGTTGGAGACTAATGAATTTAATTTGTCTCCAAGAATAATCTACAACAAAGATCTCTTATGACAGAGCATTTTATATTGACAAGGCCAATAGTCTGTTTATTTGAGGTAAGCCACTACGCTCTTGTTTTTACACGGGTGTGGGAATGTGATACGTTTACTGCACTCCACCTATAGAAAGAGGATATGAAAAGCAACATTAGTTACTTTCACACGACCATAAAAGGATGTTGCCTCACAAACATATCAGTGTAGGGTAGTAGTTCCGCCCTGAACTCTTTACTAATCCCAGGGCTGGTGCAAGAGGTCAAATATACCAAGCTGAAGTTGCCCAATGACTCTTACCCTTCATGGGTGATTTGCTTGAACATACAGAACTTATGTTTGTTAGTTCCTCAGCATGATGAGTTGTAAATGATGAGTGTGTAAAAATAGCAAGAAAGATGCCGCCCTGCAACTTTATCTGAGTTGCTTTTATTAAGCTCTCCTCAAAAAGAGACTCTTTGTAGGAGGCCAAAGCGAAGGTGCTCTTATTTAACAGTGCTGGAATTCTTCCTAGATGCATTAGATCTGAGAAGAATGGTGTGCATCTTTCCCCAGGGGTTTGGAAAACAGTGAATCGCTGTCTGTGTGAGAGGTTTGCTCCTCTGTGGTACCAGCCTGGCAAAGAATGTGCCTGGAACATCTTATTCTAACCAAGTGGGCCAGAACAAAGGCCACCAGCATGAGGCTGCGGATTTGAGAGGAAAGCTTTGAATTCAGAGTCCTACCACGGGACAAGCACAGCTTGTTTTCTAGCACTGACGTGTCATGGGGGAAAGCGAGATGCCCTTATTACATAACCTACATTTTTCGTGATGAGCCCATGAGTACTTCAGAATTGTTGGGTTTCTGAGACTTCCTTTTCTAAATTTGACTAAATATATTATGTAATATGCAAAAGTATTATGCCATGACAACTTTCAGTTAACTCCTCTGCTTAGGAGTGGGCAATATGATACTTTTTTTTAACCCTGTCATTTATATGCATCTCTTAACCATTTCTGTCATACACATCATTAAATAGCAATTAAGCTTGTCACGACACCAAACTATTATAAACTGAACAAAACCTCACTGGTTTCACAATTTTTAATATTACCACATAATGAATGAATAAATCTAATTAACAAATTAATAATTAATAATGAATTAAACAACCACTTTAAGTATTTTACTATGTATTTACTATGTAATACTTAGTATCTTACTATGTAAGAATGTACTATGTAGCAAATATTAACTGCTTGATTGCCATACATTTGCAAACCTCAACTTCTTGTTTTTTTTTTCTTCCCAAAATGTAACTATATTATCGTCCAGCTCTTTATATGAAGTTGAATATATACTTGTGTGGGGAAATTTAAACGATATTGATTACTTTTATTGCTTATATATACATATTTCAGCTTACCTGCATATATACAGCATACTCATGTAAAGCAATATATACCATTATACAAATGCCAGCTGCGTGATTGCTTATATTGCATCTAAATGTAAACTATTATTAAACAGCTTTATATTTAAGTTGGACATATATTATAGCCAACTTAATCTGCATATATACAGTGTACTCAAGTAAATTGATGTATACTGTATAGCAAATCAAAACAGTTTGATTGCATATATCATCACAAAAAATGTTAACTATTATTGTACAGCTTTAATCTGCTGAATACGACTATAAGGAATGAAGATATTAAAATATTATAAACATTAACATTTCCTTATTTTGTAAAACTGCTTTGAAACAATGCGCCTGTAATGACATATGTGTACCAGACAGATCAACGTGTTTTTCTGCATCTAATGACTGAAAGGATATAGTATTCTAAATGGCATGGTTTTGTACTTTAGATTGTAATCTGAACAGTAGAATTGCTGGAGCATTGTTGTTGTTGTATAACTTTATATGCGGTGAATGCATGCGAGTACAGGGATAGGTCGACTCTGGGTCAGATGTCTCACCTGGGATGCGTTGCAAAACCAGTTGAACTGAACTCTTTGACCTCTTTAGGTCCCCTAGGGAAAGTTCAAACTGTTTTAATTTCACATGAGTGGAACAGTTTAAGTAGATATGCAAAGGGCAGAAAAACAGACAATTGTAAGACTCGATAGTCATTGTTGGTTGTGAAATTATTCTTGTTATGAATGTCTCTCTTTTAAGAGACTC
Organism: Sinocyclocheilus rhinocerous; assembly: GCF_001515625.1. NCBI lineage: Eukaryota > Metazoa > Chordata > Actinopteri > Cypriniformes > Cyprinidae > Sinocyclocheilus > Sinocyclocheilus rhinocerous. Next base: position 8,439 of record NW_015639782.1, on the reverse strand, counting down.
GGCCAAGTGCTGTTGACCATCAAATAAAAGCTTATTTCAAAAGAAACCTTTGTATTCCATTAAATTATATGCATAGAATTTAGTGTTTCATAATGAAAAAAAAATAAAAAAAGCTGCAAAACACTGCAGAACAAGGGTGTGGGAATGTGATACGTTTACTGCACTCCACCTATAGAAAGAGGATATGAAAAGCAACATTAGTTACTTTCACACGACCATAAAAGGATGTTGCCTCACAAACATATCAGTGTAGGGTAGTAGTTCCGCCCTGAACTCTTTACTAATCCCAGGGCTGGTGCAAGAGGTCAAATATACCAAGCTGAAGTTGCCCAATGACTCTTACCCTTCATGGGTGATTTGCTTGAACATACAGAACTTATGTTTGTTAGTTCCTCAGCATGATGAGTTGTAAATGATGAGTGTGTAAAAATAGCAAGAAAGATGCCGCCCTGCAACTTTATCTGAGTTGCTTTTATTAAGCTCTCCTCAAAAAGAGACTCTTTGTAGGAGGCCAAAGCGAAGGTGCTCTTATTTAACAGTGCTGGAATTCTTCCTAGATGCATTAGATCTGAGAAGAACGGTGTGCATCTTTCCCCAGGGGTTTGGAAAACAGTGAATCGCTGTCTGTGTGAGAGGTTTGCTCCTCTGTGGTACCAGCCTGGCAAAGAATGTGCCTGGAACATCTTATTCTAACCAAGTGGGCCAGAACAAAGGCCACCAGCATGAGGCTGCGGATTTGAGAGGAAAGCTTTGAATTCAGAGTCCTACCACGGGACAAGCACAGCTTGTTTTCTAGCACTGACGTGTCATGGGGGAAAGCGAGATGCCCTTATTACATAACCTACATTTTTCGTGATGAGCCCATGAGTACTTCAGAATTGTTGGGTTTCTGAGACTTCCTTTTCTAAATTTGACTAAATATATTATGTAATATGCAAAAGTATTATGCCATGACAACTTTCAGTTAACTCCTCTGCTTAGGAGTGGGCAATATGATACTTTTTTTTAACCCTGTCATTTATATGCATCTCTTAACCATTTCTGTCATACACATCATTAAATAGCAATTAAGCTTGTCACGACACCAAACTATTATAAACTGAACAAAACCTCACTGGTTTCACAATTTTTAATATTACCACATAATGAATGAATAAATCTAATTAACAAATTAATAATTAATAATGAATTAAACAACCACTTTAAGTATTTTACTATGTATTTACTATGTAATACTTAGTATCTTACTATGTAAGAATGTACTATGTAGCAAATATTAACTGCTTGATTGCCATACATTTGCAAACCTCAACTTCTTGTTTTTTTTTTCTTCCCAAAATGTAACTATATTATCGTCCAGCTCTTTATATGAAGTTGAATATATACTTGTGTGGGGAAATTTAAACGATATTGATTACTTTTATTGCTTATATATACATATTTCAGCTTACCTGCATATATACAGCATACTCATGTAAAGCAATATATACCATTATACAAATGCCAGCTGCGTGATTGCTTATATTGCATCTAAATGTAAACTATTATTAAACAGCTTTATATTTAAGTTGGACATATATTATAGCCAACTTAATCTGCATATATACAGTGTACTCAAGTAAATTGATGTATACTGTATAGCAAATCAAAACAGTTTGATTGCATATATCATCACAAAAAATGTTAACTATTATTGTACAGCTTTAATCTGCTGAATACGACTATAAGGAATGAAGATATTAAAATATTATAAACATTAACATTTCCTTATTTTGTAAAACTGCTTTGAAACAATGCGCCTGTAATGACATATGTGTACCAGACAGATCAACGTGTTTTTCTGCATCTAATGACTGAAAGGATATAGTATTCTAAATGGCATGGTTTTGTACTTTAGATTGTAATCTGAACAGTAGAATTGCTGGAGCATTGTTGTTGTTGTATAACTTTATATGCGGTGAATGCATGCGAGTACAGGGATAGGTCGACTCTGGGTCAGATGTCTCACCTGGGATGCGTTGCAAAACCAGTTGAACTGAACTCTTTGACCTCTTTAGGTCCCCTAGGGAAAGTTCAAACTGTTTTAATTTCACATGAGTGGAACAGTTTAAGTAGATATGCAAAGGGCAGAAAAACAGACAATTGTAAGACTCGATAGTCATTGTTGGTTGTGAAATTATTCTTGTTATGAATGTCTCTCTTTTAAGAGACTCGGCCAAGTGCTGTTGACCATTAAATAAAAGCTTATTTCAAAAGAAACCTTTGTATTTCATTAAATGATATGCATAGAATTTAGTGTTTCATAATGAAAAAAAAATAAAAAAAGCTGCAAAACACTGCAGAACAATTATGAAGTGATAACTCATGCAAATACCAGTCGTGTCAGTTTTTGGAACTGAGCGCATCTGTCTTCAGGACACCTCATGCTTGACAAGAAGGCATTTAACCTTCTAACCTAGTCAATAAAAAACAAAGGAATACCTTTTATTGCTTGCCGAATGTCAACATTTCAATTATGGAATTTGAAACTCCTACTTGATTTGCATGCAGAAAACTGCAATGTGCTTTCCTCACGCTCACATGCAGCAGCATGACTGAATAGCAGCACACGGATCCCCTGGGAGTGAAATCAGCATGTCTCCTTCCATAAATATCTATCTATCTATCTATCTATCTATCTATCTATTGTTTGGTTTGTGTTGATGTAATTGCCCCAAAACAATCTTATAAGTCGTACTTGAGATAATATGAGGCCATCTGCCACAGAAGTATATCTCTCCTTAAGATTCAACATTTCATAATCTTGCGTGTAAACAGCATACTGGTGTACTTTTACAGGAATCATCATCTAAAATCTAATTCTGCAGATCTCAGAGGCTCACAGAGAAAGAACTAAGAAAAAAAAAAAAGTTCCTTGAGGCTCATTTTTCTTGGAAGGCATACAGGTTTGGAAGATTAGTTTCTGAAACACACAGTTGCTCGAATACATTCCAAAACAACAAAATAGAGGCTTAGAAGATGCTGGAAAAATTCTGGAAACTGGGTTTACCTCACTTATTTACATTGCATTAATGATGTGTGTAGCATAATTGTAAAATTGTGTATTTTTCTGAATTATGTTTGGAGCCTGTCACGACTATGGAATAATCAAAGTTGTGGATCTGCTTGGTTTGGCAATGCTGAGTCCTACAGGAAACTAAATGCAGTAAACAACACTGGATATACATCAAGGGTGGGTATTGTTAAAAGTGAGTGTTTCCAAAACACAACCCGGATGTTCATCTCTTCCTTATGACGTCGGTTCATTCCAACAACAGAGGCCTTGGAGTGCAGTTAGCCTGATCTCTGCACAGGTGAACCATCCTTGCCATTGTCTGTATAATTGCTTCAAAAATATAAAAGAAGGACAGCTGGGCCCGTTGTTGTTGCTCTTTAGTCCATCAACACTTGCATTTACAGTAGGATCATGACTTCACCTGGTGTATTTTGTGTCCTAAATGACAAGAATATTAAATATTTTGATCTGGTTGCTAGGTGTGGAGGCCAATGAGTGCTGTACGCACAGATCTCTCATGATATTCCCACCAAGAGTGAGTGAATGTTAATTTAGCAGGCACTGAGAATGTACAAGTTATTTTTGGCCACATAAACCATTCAGTTTTTCCTGCCTCAGGAAACTCAGGATTCACAAGCTTCCAGGCTAGATACTATTTAAGTAACTTTTGCCCCTGTGACGTGGAGAGAAGTTGACAAAAATGCTTCTGAATAATAGTGCGACATAAGGTAAAATGAAGGCCTAAATCACCAAAGTAATGACAAGGTCATTGTGTTATCTCTCATACTGCACATATGCCAAAAATAAAAAGATATACAAGAAAAATGTTATATACACACATATATATATATATATATATATATATATACATATACAGTAGATAGATAGATAGATAGATAGATAGATTTTTTACAGATGTTATAAACCACACATTGCTATGCTCTATTGATTGAAACAATCATTGTTGAGAACTCATTGAGTTTGTGGAGAACTGAAAAGAATTACTTCACTCAGTTACTTTCTATTGTAAAACATAGATGGGCTGCTCAATTCTGGTCCATGTAATTACAATAAATAAGGAAGCTTACTTTGCAAGCTTCAAAAAGGATTTAAAAGCACCATAAGTCAAAGTAGTCCATATGACTCATACAACTGAATATATTCCAAGTCTTTCAAGTCATATAGTTTTGTTTGAGAAATAGGCCAAAACTTAGGCTGTGATTCAGTGATAATCTTCTTCCCTTCAGCAAGCTACTGGGACCAGCTTAGTGAGTTAGTGAGTTGTACTTGAGAACTGGAGCAGTCAGATTCAGAAACGAATCAATCAGATGAACTGGACCAAGTGATTCTTTGAAAAGGTCAGTACTAGGGCAGATAATATATGAATAAATGTCAGCAAGGTCTCATTGTTAATACGTAGGTATTAGTACGCAACATTTACAGGTTTGATTGATGCTGAAATGTACAATTTGGACATACTGAAACTTCCAAAATGTAAACATTATTATGTAAACACTTTCAACTTTTTATCAATAAATCATTTAGTTTTTAGATCCCTGAACCCTATCCTCAAACCTAAACATGACCATTTTACCGGTATATAGAATATATAAAATAATATATAAACTGCAATAGACAGAAATGTGCAAGAAAATTTAACTCCACTCCTACCTCTAAACCTAACCATAACAATTTCTTAAAAATATGTACAGTATAAAGTAAAACATTACAGACAGACAATGCAATCACAAGAATTTTTATTGCAAAAAATGTCAAAAAGCAGTACCAAATCAATCCAAATTATGATGTTTTGCATCTAGCTGAACACAGTTGTTTTGTGTGAGGTACAGAACAGAATTTAAGCTGTTAAAAGTTAAAAATATGACCCCAATGCATTTCTAATTTAAACACACATCACCCGACACACAACACACGCATGTTGCAATTTATGACGAAGCAGGTAAGAGCCAATGAGCGTTCGATTTCATTGCCGTAAAACCTGACGTGAAGCTTCTTGAAGTGGCAATTTTTGAATTTGTTACGAGTACAGGTTTTGACATTTATGGTTGCTGCTAAAGATGAAGATGGCTAAATAAAGGCTTGATATTCGGTCAGTTGCAATCATATGGATTCTGAAGATTTGGATTACAGCGTATGGATAAAACAGATGAATTTTTTGATTTTTGTTTTATATTATGGTTCTATTGTCAGTCACAGCACGACTGAGAAAACGCCTTTGGGTTCCATGGCAAACAAAATATTGGTTAAACGATTACAGAAATGTTATGCATTTTAAGGTTTACTCTTGTTCAACATTATGTAATCCTTCCAAACAAGTTGGCAGAAGTAGTCACACAGAACAGAAAGAAATGTTATCACTTCTTATTATGTAAATCAAACTGTAAACTGTATTTAATACATACGATTGAAAACATAATGCCACTGATATGACAATTGAATACTATATAATCAAAAGGTCACCGACAATACAGATACCATCAATACATCAATATTGTACATTTCAGTGTCAAAGCGAACCTATGTGTGGTAGAACCACACTTGATGAGCCACACTGATCTCTTATATGACACTTTTATGGTGCTTTTTCTCATTTTGGAACTTCAAGGCCCCGGTCCTAAGTTACTTTTTTAATTATATTGAAAAAAAGAGACCAAAAAATTCTTCAGAATTTGTGTTCCACAAAAGAAAGTCATGTGGTTTTGCAACAACATGAGGGCAAGTCCTTTAATGTGTTACTCCTGAGGGCGGGGCCTCCGCTCATTTCTAAAGGACTAAATAAATCATCTTGGATATGTTTGCCTTAGTGTGGAAAGTGAAAAAAAATGCACATGTAAGAGAGGATTAGAAACTAGTTATATCTTATTCAATAAAAGAAAAAAAGGTGCAACCTTGTTTATACATCTAAGCAGGACGCGTCCTGGGAAAATGGCACGTATGGTCACCCTAATCTAAGACATTTGGAATCTGAGACATGTGAACATGCTAATCAGATGTTGATGTTGATGTTTCAGACAGTTATATAACCCACCTTCTTTTCACCCCATGTCTACAGTAATTAAGATGGCATTTGTGTAACGGACACAATTAAGCCTACCTTGGCAAGGTACATACTTTCACCTCAGCCTGAGCTTAACCTGATGTCTGTGAGCTCATGTCTCCTAGTTTTCCAAACACAGTGCAGCATTTTCCTAGTCATGAAATCTCAAAATATTACCATAGTGCTCCTAAATGTAGCCAAAGAACTGTACAGAAGTCTTCCGATTGATGTGTTGGCAAAGTTTTATGACTGATACTAGGGCTGCACGACAAATCGCATGCGATATTTAACGCGCATCTGCTGATTACAGAACCGGCTTTCTGACAAGATGCGCGTTAAATATCGCATGCGATTTATCGTGCAGCCCTAACTGATACCATACTAAAAAATGTCAAATAATGCTTACAGATCAGAATTTATCAATCAGTATCGATTTGAATCTCGGTAACACTTTATTTTGATAGTGTCTTTTAGACATTCAGTTGCATCTTTTAAAAGTGACCAATATGCCATATCTGCATTTACACACTTTGTAAAACAACCAAAGTCACTTTAAGACAAGTAATTTCACTCTGCGGTGCAATTTCACCTTTGAAACGCCTCTCGGGCAGCTATTTCAGTCACGCGAGTACAGCTCCTATCTCTCTGAATGGGGAAACATCAAATTTGCTCATCAAACTTACGATTAAATTTCATATTTGAAATCACCAATGAAATCTGACAACAACTGTCTCGCAACATTGCACACTGATCTGGAAAAGGTCCACCTGAGGTGACGTCATTCGCCACTGTTGAACAACTCGCATTGACAGGGGAATATCCAATCTGTCCACTTACACGGAAGATGCAAATGCACATATCTGATTCATAACAGATATATTGCCATTGCACATCATGTTCTCACACAGTGAACTATGGACTAACCCAACTTTTGGGGTAAAAATTAAATTTAACCCAATGGTTGGGTTAGTCCATATTTGACCCAAAGTTGGGTTGAAACAACCCAGCATTTTTTTTAGAGTGTACTTTTGGTATGAAACAAAGTATCAGCTTTCAAATGTAGTCATTTTTTAAGAAATTCAAACTTTTTTTTTTTGTGGCTTTGTAATGTGTCGTGACAGATCACTGTAGCGCCTCAGTTCAAGCGTCACGTCACATCAGATCATCTCTTTACTAGTTATAGCACAAAATAAACATGAGTGAACATCAGAAGGCATCTCATTTCAAATGCGGAAATACATCAATACACACCATTTTTCAAGTTCAAGTCCACCGACATAAATCTTCTCTCCCGTCTGGTTTGTTTGTCGGACAAAATGGCAGATTCTGCGTTATGATTGGTCAGATCGCCTGTCAATCAAACTCCCGGCGAAGGGCCAATTGAGAGTGAGTTCACGTGTAGTTGCAAATGTACTTATAGTCAAGAGAATGTCTAAAAGGGATCATCAAAAGAAAGTGTACCCTGAAGCTACATTAAATAATGACTAAATGTTTGTGAATTTTATTAATGAATGACAATGTTAAGATGTGTTTTAGCTGAGTGGTGAGATTGTTATCTAGTCTGAGCTCTGCCAAATACTAGCCTATCAGTTTCTCTTCCTGTTTACACCTTCAGGGGAAGAAATGCCTCTAACAGACCAGCGGTGGGAAATTTACAGCATTCCTTATGTCAAGCAAAGCGGCTGCAACTTCTGCAATTCTAACCATTAAAGTCTCTATAGCGAAGTGGGGTAATCTCAGATGAACGTGACCCAATGAAGATGAATTACCATGAAAACAAGGTTATGAGTTTTAAATTTCAGTCTTAAAAGCCTTGAAATAAGCTGATTTTCAAGTGTTTCAATGCAAACACATCCACATCCAACTTGTTTTTGCTTTTGTTTTGATGCCTCAAGCACTGTTAAAGATGAAATATGGGAAGTCATAAAACTGAAGTCATGGTGCAATAATAAGTATGAAGAGTGAGACTAATTGCATGGTGCTTACACGGCAATGCAGGATGAAGTCGAGCCGGTATGGCTCCCTGTACATTTGTTTCTTCATATAATTTGACACAGTAATTATTACCCACCTGTCCCATATGCTCAACATACAGCATTTTTCAACCGACTGAGGAGGAACACAGTGTTCTCTAGGGAGTTTTACAACTCTGCTGTGGTTGGGGAAAGGCAGCGCTTCACACAAGCATGCTAGAGATTATTAGTGTGCTGCAACCCTCAGTCACACATGCTGTACACAACACTACAATCCTACACAAACACATGCACACTTCATATTTAGGATCAACCTGATCTCACAGAATTCCGTGTAATGACCACGGACCATG
>NW_015639781.1:0-4813 GCF_001515625.1 Sinocyclocheilus rhinocerous | reverse complement strand
TACAAATGCTCCGCATAAATATTCTTCAGCTTCTGTATTCGCAAACGATATCAGTGATCACTGTGTTGTGGCAGTAGCCAGAGATACAAAGCTACCAAAGCAGAATCCGAGAATTGAACAGTTAATGTAAAAATCTGTGAAAATGATTTTGTGCCTCTTTGGAATGAGACTACAATGCACTGTTCACTTGCAGAACGCAAGCTTCTGAAGGGCACATAATTCTGAAGTAGTGAATTTAGGTAAAGGGGTGCAGAGCTAGTGGTTGCCTTGAATTCTATGCGAGCAGCTATTGCTAGCCAGTGCAAATCGATAAACAGAGGTGTGACATTGCGCTTTTTATTCATATCAATTTAAAATGCTCATTCAGTAACACTGCACTCACATGTGGTAATTCACACATGCATTTTTGTTTTGTCTGTCTTTCTATTGTTAACATTTATATCCATAATTTTTTATTCTGCCCCCAGTATTAACATATAAGATATCTGTGTAGAAATAAAGGAAAAAATAATGCAAATTCTTCCAAATATAAATAACAGTAAGAATGAAAACAAATTATAAACACTAAATTTGATGACAACTAACAGGTAAATAGCTACACTAGAGCACAGAATATATAAATATAGTTTGGTTTCAAACAATATTTATATAAACTACAGCAATAAAGCAATTATGACATATTATGGAGTATTTACTAACTCTGTCATTTTTGAACAATATAATGGGATGTTGTACCCCATGAATTTTATGTATTTTGGTTTTTTGAGATGCGCTTTATCTAGGGAGGTAAATTATTGTACGCTTAATATATTTTTTTGTTTGGGGCCGATGACTAGAATTAGAGTGAGTAACTCCGTTAAACGAAGGAGTTTAATAGTAATAATGTTATTAATGTCTGGGAACGTATCTCCAAACCCAGGTCCTCATGTTGCTTCAAACTTTACTACACCAGTCGAGTTGAGATCAAGGTCTGGATTGGGTTTTATACATTTAAATGTCCGTAGTCTGTTGCCTAAGTTGGATATGGTGTATATTTGGGCTGAAAATACAAATGCGGATGTTATAGTCATATCTGAATCTTGGCTCAATAAATCTATCACAGATAACGACATTAGTATTACTGGTTATAAGGTTTTTAGAGTAGATAGGTTAAAAAGGGGTGGGGGGGTAGCAATTTATGTCAAAGAACATCTTGAGGCATCATTAATACTTTCAGTGTCAATAGCTAAACAGTATGAACTATTAGCTTTAAATCTTTCTGTGTCTCAGCTCACTTAGCTCACTTTAGCTGGTTGTTACAGACCTCCTTCAGCTTCTAGCTGTGTTTTACATTCTACATTGGCCTCAAACAGTATGAACTATTAGCTTTAAATCTTTCTGTGTCTAAGACCCTTCAGCTCACTTTAGCTGGTTGTTACAGACCTCCTTCAGCTTCTAGCTGTGTTTTACATTCTATGATGCATTCATTGGCCTCTTTGAATTACAAGGAACTGATCTTAATGGGTGATTTTAATCTTAATTGGACGCACTCAATATCTGATGATTTTAAATTGTTTTGTGATAGTCATAATCTTTTTCAATTGGTAAATACACCCACTAGGCCTAATTTGAAATTCCCAGAAAAATCTACATTAATTTTTACAATTTTTACAAATGCTCCGCATAAATATTCTTCAGCTTCTGTATTTGCAAATGATATCAGTGTTGTGGCAGTTGTGGCAGTAGCCAGAGATACAAAGCTACCAAAGCAGAATCCGAGAATTATAACTAGGCGTTTTATGAAATATTTTAATGAGCAATCTTTTTTATATGATCTTGCTCAAATTGATTGGGATAAAATTACTTTAATTCCAGATGTGGATTGTGCTTGGGACTATTTTTATAATAGTTTTATGCCAATTATTAATAAGCACGCACCTTTGAGAAAACATAGAGTTAAACACCGGGACAATCCTACGCATCCAACTGCCCTATATGATCTTATCCAAGAGCGTGATGCAGCATGGGCTAAGGCCAGACAAACACATTTAAATTCTGACTGGCTACATTTTAAGCAGCTTCGTAATAAGTGTACAGTAGCGATTAGAAAGTCTAAATCTGATTACTTTCTTGACAAAACTACAGAAAATATGACTAATCCTAGGAAGCTGTGGAAGAATATTAAAGTTCTAACCGGTAACAAAACATTTACAGAGCTTCCCCCTTGTATATTGACAGACTCTACTAAAATTACAGATAAAAAGCAAATGCTTAATAGTTTTAACAGTCACTTTATTGTATCAGGGTCTTTATTTCCAATAAGTAATGATATGACTTCTGATTTAGAATTTCTTGAAGCTGAACATAATAACTACGTTGTTTATTTGTATATGCAAACTCGGCTGCCTATCTTGGCCAGGACACTCCTGGAAAAGATATTTTAATCTCAGTGAGTCTCTTCCTGGTTAAATAAATAAATGAAAATGAAATGAAATTAAATTAGTAACATGTTATAGTTTTATATACGCTACCACAAAGCAAAATTGTAATGTTTCCAGTGTCTATATTATTAATCTGTTCATATTCATGTATATATTTCAAATACATTCAGGTGGCTCAAGGAAGTATTTAGCAGCATCTGTTTTTAATTTTAATCATGTAAAGCACAGTAATTAATTAATTAAAGTTAGGCCACGTTCACACAGCAGCAGAATACGGTTGTGAGTCCTGTTTTGGAGTCCTTAATATGGTTACATTCACACACAGTTTGGTTATTTACGGGTGTGACAACCACATTCTGTAACCGAACTCACACCTGTACATTTTCAGGACTCACAACCGCATTCTCGGAACACACGCGCTGTGTGAACAGAACAACTGGTTGTCGGTCACGTCATTCAGTGCGAGAGGGTTGTGACGGTGAGGAAATTTTCCCACTGGTTAATCGACGTGTGACAACACCGGTATCACCGCGGGGACAGGGCGTTCCCTCTTTTCCTCGCTTTTAAATAGCTTGTAAAAGCGGCATGCGCATTTTACTTTAACTTTTGAATTAGTGGCAGTTAGGCGTCAATTGCTTGAAGGCAACAATAAAATACAACGTCAAACTCACTTTAGCATATATATAAAACATAGAACTTATTAACAAAACAAATACAAATACACCATGCTATAGGGCAGGCTATGCCTAATATAAAATAACAAATAACTTACATAAACTGAAGTCAAACCATTCTGTTTTTGCTTCAAATTTCGAAATGATACAATGTAATTTAGATTAAAAACTGCTCATGTTGCATGTATGCAGCATCTTTGTTTAGATCGTGATTAAAATGCAGTGGTTGCCTCTAATTTTAAATGTAAAGAGCACAAGACAAAGCCTTAGTTTGTTTATATGAAGAGATTTATTTTATTTATTTATTTGATTTGGGGCTTGCTTTAAAATTATAATTTAGTTTGTTATTTACATTCACATTATATTTCAATTTTGTCATTTAGCACTAAAAAAGTCATTTTCTGGTAAGATATCTGTACTTTTACTTGCGTATGGTTTTCAGGTACTTTATACAGCACTGCTCTCGCGGTACTTTGATGTCATACGCCGATCAGTCTGTGCAACGCCGATGCATCTCGAACAAACGGAATCTATATGCTCCCGCGGCTATGGGTAGGTTTCTGACTAATTACTGACACCTAGTGGTGAAAAGCAATAGCAAAAGTAGTAGGTCAGTATTACTAAATTGCAGACAAATATTTTGGATTACTAGGTTGGCTTGTATGTTTGGAGCGGAATGGGTGCCCAACCTCATTTTCTTTCATAGGGCCCAAAATTGCTAGCGGCGCCCCTGATCTCAAGTATTATGTAAATACATGCATATTTTTTATTTATACAGCTGCATAGTAAATAATGCACATAAATCTTCTCTTCCAGATTTATACCACATTATTATTATTATTATTATTATTATTTATTTTGTATTTAGTTTTACTTAATTGTTCTTTCAGGGAATGATTATGCAATCATTTTTCAAACCTTTCGTTTCATCTTTAATCACTGAGAAAAATAATGATATTGTTTGATGTTGATTAATAGGACACATGATAATGTATTTTTACTATAGAAATACATTGTATAAAACGTCCTGTTGCAAAAAGGAACAAAAGAAAAAAAAAACAACGTTTGCAGATCCATTTGTGAGATGACAATAACATAAAAACAATAATAAATATCTTAAAATAAATACATCTTGTTATAATAGTGCTTTATTAATATCGACACGACTTAAATATTATGTTATTACTTATAATAGTGCTTTATAGGGTATATATATATATATATATATATATATAAAATGTTGTTTATTACTATAACTATATTGTAATAATATATAATACTGTGCGCAATCTGTCACGCCCACTGTATGTGCTGATAATGCTGCAGTAAACTAACCCTGAAACAGAAGCTACTCCGGAGCAGGTCATGTTCAGAGAATAAGTTTCTGAGGCTACTTGCATGCCCGGAAAGTAATCTGCGTTTTTGTACCCGAAAGCTGAGTTTATCCGCTTATGTAAAGCGCAAATTTGATCTGCCAAAGATAAATCTCAAAAGAGAAATAATTATAAATAAAATTGCAGATCGGTTCGCATTCGTTCCCTTCACAGATCACGAGACATTCAGTAACAGCAGCATTATCACTCCAAACATCGACACAATCATTCACACGAACACACAAAACCGCTCAGGACTGAATGAACTCAACATGTTTTCCTCACAGGGTGAACACACAGACAGCGCTAAACTCAATGAAAACAAGGCAGAAAAGACCTCGTGTAT
>NW_015639780.1:399-520 GCF_001515625.1 Sinocyclocheilus rhinocerous | reverse complement strand
GGAGGGGAGTCTTAGAGGACGTCTCACCCATAGAGAGATAGCTGCTTTTTTTTTTTCTTTTTTTCTAGCGTCTCTCTATAGGGGCATCTTCTCATAACCGCTTTTGCGCATCGCCTCGATG
>NW_015639780.1:0-323 GCF_001515625.1 Sinocyclocheilus rhinocerous | reverse complement strand
GAAAAAATGGCCTCTTCCATTCCTTCTCAATCTCTGTATGGAAAACAGGAAGAATGGAAGGCTCACCTGAGCTGGAGGGTTATGGCCAGAAAAATAACGTTCATCGAGATATTTCGCGACGTCACTTTCTTCACCCGCTTCACGGCAAGTAAAGCCTTGCCGTGGCGCGATCCATCATTTCCAAAAGCTCATCATACGCAGGGCAGGAGGATTGGGAAGGCTCAGCCTCAGCTTCTTTGCCCTCCTCAGACATTTCCTGCTTTTTCTGCGCTGATCCTAGCAGAGCAATGGCCCCTGAATCAGACAATATTAATGAAATAACA
>NW_015639779.1:312-687 GCF_001515625.1 Sinocyclocheilus rhinocerous | reverse complement strand
TTTTTATCCCAAGAGCCCCTGTATATCTAACTTCTCATAATCAGACAAATACTTGATTTTATTCCTCAGAAATAAATGCAATCAAACAACAAGACGATTAAATACGGTCTGGTGTTCACAGGCACGGACACACTCCTCGGAGCGTGCCTGGCGAGAGCGGAGCGCTTAACAATCCGCCCCCCCGAGAGCCGACTGCGCGAGCTCCGCTCCCTATTAATGCTGCTCATTATAATATCAGGCATAATATGCTTATGTAACTGGTGCTTGTGCAACTGGCGAGCTCTTTGATGCCCTCCGTATCAATCTCCTCGGAGAAAGACAGGCGGAGCATCGTACCCTCTCCCCGGTGGGAAGGACCGCAGCACGGGCTTCCGA
>NW_015639779.1:0-301 GCF_001515625.1 Sinocyclocheilus rhinocerous | reverse complement strand
CAGCGCGGGCTTCCGAAACCCCGAGAGCGGGCGCCGGATCTGGTGGTTAGGAAGCAGATCTATACGCGAAACCCACGAGCACAGCCGCCGCTCCGCCTCGGCGAAAGCGGGGCCGGCACCGCGAGGAACACTAGTGAAGGCTCCCTCCTCAAAGAGAGCCCTCTGAGAGCGAAGCAAGGCAGTAACAACTGTGCTTCGCTCCCAAGCAGATAACAAACAACCTGTGTGTATCCCCACCCGTAAAGTAACGCGGGCTGGGAGGAACACACAGCCTGAACGCTGCCTGCTCGCCCCTTAGGTG
>NW_015639778.1:0-2249 GCF_001515625.1 Sinocyclocheilus rhinocerous | reverse complement strand
TAGCAGTTGGCAGCGCACTTCAGAGCAGCCTAAATCAACATCTAAAATAAGTGAATGCTCCTTTAATCCATATCGCTGTGTATATTTGCGTGGTCTGCCTAATTTAATACAAAATGAGCAACTGTAAACAATTTTAAACTAAGTGTCATGTTAGAAGTTTGCATTGTATGTAGCAGCAAAATATTAAGCATATTAGCAGCAGCATTTAGCATGTGCTTATGCAGCTGGAGCAAAAGGCAGTTTAGAGCTTGTAATCGCTCTAAGGACACGTTAATAGTAACGAACATGAAAACAGGTTAAATTAAATAAGCATTCTGGTATATGCATTTCAACTGGGGTTCTCCATATACATCGGCGATTATCCCAGTGTTCATGTTCGTTATATCTAAGGTCGATGTTTTCATTGTGATGTGTGCGTGGTTGATTTCAGTTGCACGCAGCGTCAGAAGCACTCACTTATCACAGTCATATCAACGATAGTGTAGCAGGAGAAGGGAATTAAAGAGTTATCGCTATGGTTGTTGCAGTTCCAAGTGAAATGCATTATGGGTAGTGTAGTTCGGAGAAATGTGACGTGTGCTATCGTGTGTTGTGTAATTCAGAAAATGGAGAAAGAACGTTTATATTCTACTTTATTTGATCATTCAAGTCAGTCCACCCAGGAGTTTGTGCACTGTAACCCTGATAACTTTATCTACACTAGAGAGTAAAATGGCATGCATCGGCTAACTTTGTCCGTCTCATCATTGCACGAACACGAATTAACGAGCTGTTATGCTGCCGCTGGGATGAAGTGCAATTTGTTCATTCAAGTCAGTCCACCCAGGAGTTTGTGCACTGTAACAGTGATAACTTTATCTACACGAGAGAGTAAAAAGACATGCATCGGCTAACTTTGTCTGTCTCATCATTGCACGAACACAAATTAACGAGCCGTTACGCTGCCGCTGGGACTGATGAAATGCAGAAAGTAACAGCAGATATTAAATGACTAAATTATGATATTTGCTCAGGTGGATGCTGGGGTCTTATCTATTGGATTGCAACGTATATCCATTTAGTTAATTAACATTACACATAGTGCTTGTCTAATTAGAGTTAAGCCAGTTGGCGTGGTAGCCCAGGCACACATAGTCGTAGGCTATTATTGTTAAGCCGGTCGGCGTGGTAGCCAAGGTTCACATAGTCGTAGGCCACTATTGTTAAGCCGGTACAATAGTTAACAATAAGGTTAAATGTGGTTAACGATATCATAGAAAACAGAAGTTTGTATTTTCTGCATTTTTGTATTTTTGTGCGTTTTAATCACTTGCCACTTCCATTAGCTAGACTAAATGTATTATGTTGCAGTTCCTAATGAAGATACCAGCCAACTGGCAAGTATCATTGTACTCACATATGGTTCATGGTGCATCTTTAATTTTGGACCCTGATTAGAGCTTACACTGTCATTCTATTTCTGAAGTGTACAAATACAGAGTTCTGGCATGAAACTCTAGATGGCGCAGTCCGATAGGTCTAGTTCAATCTGACCTGGTGACATCATTGTCACATGGCAGTTGATTGGTTCTCTCCTGTATCGGTAACCAATGAGCTCGCTGCTCAATATTCAAATACCTGGCTTTTGTTTGCTGTAGCAGTTGGCAGCACACTTCAGAAACCCTCCACCTTCACCATCCACCTGTATAGATCTGCTACGGGGTGATTCATGTATGCTATATGGGGGTTATTCATATGTGTTATATGTGCAGCAGCAGTATTTCTTACATGCTTACAGCAGCATGTTGTGGATGTATTGGCAGTAGCAAATCTCGGTACTTGCTCTGTCGCAGCAGCAGCAGTGTAGCAGATCTATTCCGCAAAGACCAAATACATTAATATTGTCATGTACATTACCATGCCAATCCCTCCGAGAGTTGTCATGACAGAAATGAAATTAATTATATTAAAAATGTGAAATACCATTTCAAACATGATTGGTATAATATAGCATATTACTCTTTGATACGTACATTTATTTATTTTATTTTTTATTTTTTTAAAGAAAAATATATAATGGAAGTAGGACGTATGTATACTAGGTTGTATTGAGCACCGCTTAGTGTTAGTATCCTATATCTTGTTTAAATAAGCAAGCGGTAATTACTGTATGTATGATAATTTATACATTTCAATTAAATTCTTTAAAAAAAACAAAAACAAACAAAAAAAACGTCTCTAGGTTACGTATGTAACCATGGTTCCCCGAG
>NW_015639777.1:2115193-2125040 GCF_001515625.1 Sinocyclocheilus rhinocerous | reverse complement strand
TCACACTAACAAAAAATCAGAATCGGCCAAGAAAATTGCAATCGGAGCATCTCTAATTCACACCACACCATTCTCATTCAGTCATAGCTTTACCACACATAATTTAGTTTTCCACTAGAGCGGTTTCCTTGTATTCGATACACTGAACGAAATTTCCACACAAATGCTCTTTTCAGTCACTGAACTAACCTTGAAAATGTATCACCGAAACGGAAAACCAAATAGTAAGGCTCCGTGCAAACCATTATTGAATCCCTGTTTCTTACATGGTCACTTTATGACCACTATTACAGTACTAAGTATTAATTTTGTGTGACCAAAAACAATGTCTATTAATAGCAAGCTTCTCCATAAAACTTTGGCCTCTAGTGTGATGAACACGAATGGAAACAGGCCAATGTATAAGTCCCTCTTAGGTGGCTTTCACACTGGGCTCGTTTGCTATAGTTCGAATCCGAGTGCGATTGTTCCACGCCACAGTTCGAGTGCCATCGAACTCAGACCACCTCCTTCAGGTGGTCTCAGTTTCGGTACCCCGGTGCACACCCGCGTTCACATGACAGCTTTCACACTAGCCAAACGTACCGAACTCTGACGTCAATCGAACCCGGGTGCGCACCAAACATGCTGGTGTGAAAGTGCCCTTAGTTACCAAACAGACCATAGCAAACAGAACACAACCACTATTCGCAGAGCCCTTTAAAGTGATCGGCCATATTTCACTTAAAAAAAATGGACATGCCAACAAGACCAACTAAATGACACTCGAAGCAAGATCCTGTGCTGTAAAGGTTGCATAATAGAAAACTGCAACACTTTAACAAACATCAGTCCAGACATAAATTTATAATAAATTTATTATAAATTTATCGTACGGATAAAAGCGTCTGCTAAATGACTAAAAGTAAAGTAAAGTAAAATAATAAAGTCAAAGAGAAGGGAACAGAGAAGGGTATGCAGGTTGTACAGCTGTGGACGCATGCAGGTTTATATGAATGTGTGTGGGCAGCTGCACTCCTACGAGCGTTGCAGTTCTCTTCCTCACGACTTTGCCCACTCAAACACCAAAACCTACCATTTCAAATAGACAGGCAGGGAGGGAAGCAGAGATGCACTAGATGTATTTGTTACAGTGTTGCATTTCACTATGTGGAGTCTAACCAACCCCCCTCCACCACTGTACCTTACCCAGAGTGCAGCTGGTCACGAAACAATGAAAGAATGAATGATTCATCCCTCTGCAGTGGTTCTGTTCTGTTAACAGAGCCGTGTGGGTGATGCCTCTTATGATTCAATTTAGATGAATGCACACAGACAGGCCTTAAAAACTACCAATGACTTCTGGATTTGAACATCTTGGGTGCTTGTCAATCCACCTTAAATTGTGCCCACATGTGGCAAATCATTTTGAAAGAATTTTTTTAAATGTAATTTGCCTCTGTAAGTGCAATTCTGGAGTTATGCCTGGTTTACACTCACTTTGTTTGCAGTACATACACAGTGCAGAATCAGCACACGCCACTGCACTTTCACATAAGATGCATTTGCAGAGCGCTACTGATCCTTCTGTCACTGTGCCATAAATTCAACAACTGGTAAACATGATACTTGTCAGATTTTAAGCATAAGTGTGATATAGGCTGTAAAACAGCAAACGTGTTTATGGAGTAGGCCTGGGCGATAAAACGGTATCGATATTTATCGACGGTACACCTTCTTCGATAACGATATAAAAAATGTTCAATATAGTGCACGATATATGCACGTTCTATGAGTGACGCAGACAGCACACACAAACACGAATATGAGTGCTGTGCCTGCCTGTGATAGATTGTGAGTAAAGAATGAATATTAGTCGAATTTAAAATAAACATTTGCATTTGAATGCAAAAATAGTACAATCCAACGTTAGATGTTTTGTTAGTCTAGCCCACGAGACACGCAGTTGCTGCGTTATTCCAGGGCTCTACAGTGCGACCATTTCAGTCGCATTTGCGTAATGTATCACAGACGTATCCTCTCATTATAACAAACAAAGTGTTGACAGAGTGTAAATAAGATATTCATTTGTGCAGTGTAGGGAGCTTCGCCGATTATAATGGAGTTTTGTGATATCACGATGAACTAAGATGAGTGACAGCTTTTAATGATTATTAAGGGAGTTTGCAAATGTGATATTGATTTAATACAACAGTTCATTAAAAAAGAAGTTAATATTAAGTGACTTATATTGTCTCAGTGATTTGCCGCCACCTGCTGGCAGTTTTAGTTTAATTTTTAAAATATCTTTTCTGTTATTTAAATCATTTAATATTTCTATATTCAAAATTTTATATAAAACATTAACCTCAACATGAATTTATGAATTTAATTGCACTCATGCGACCTCTGAGCCTCATTAAACGTCTGAAAACTTTCTTTTGTGTTCTTCTGTGCCAACTCTGTAGCACAAATTTATTTCTTAAATACTGATTTCATTTTATTGGTAACTTATTTTTATTCTACTTGTTTTTATTCTGTTGTTTTAATTAGAAATGTTAAAAAGCTTTTAAATATATATATTTTTAATTTTAGGAGTCAAATATCACCTCGTAATGGGAAGGTAAATTTTTATATCAGAATTTTGATTACGGATTAGAAGGTGCTCCTAAATTTTTTACCGTGCTCCTAAATTTTTTTAATTAGAAAAGTAAGCGTAGAGCCCTGTATTTATTCAAAATATTAGAGAAATATAGATGCGGGGAAGATCTTTATTAGGTTAAAACAGAAACCAAGTGTGATGGGCGATTCGGCTCTTTGTATTAAGCAATGCATAAATAAGTGATGCTGTTTTGTTTATAATTATTTATGCAATTTACGAAAATATATTTGATTTATAGGAGTTCTTTTATGAGTTAATTTAAAAATACAGTGGTTAAATGTAAACATTTTTTTCTATTGCTCTTTGTTTTAAAAAAGGTTATAAAAAATGTCAATAATTATCGATACCGAACGATATGAAACATTATATCGTTGATACATTTTTTAGCTATAATGCCCAGCCCTATTATGGAGGTTTGATATTTGAGAGAGATTTCTCAACAGAGGAGAACGTAATTTTTAACATATAATTTAGGCCTCTCCTGCCAATTGTTTGTTCCTAAAAAGTAATTTCTCTCTATAGGAAAAGAAAACAACTGAATTGAATACACTCATGATGAATTTATTATGAAAGAATGAAGTATGAGTGTAAAAGGGGGTGTGAATATGTGAGCCAGTGTATTTGGCATTAATGGAGGAAAAGCATCAAGTACTTTTAAAATGTGGGAGTAAAGTAAAAGCTGTGGTTTTATCATAATGGACAAAGTTGGCATTTTTACATCGCTGGCCTGTGTTGCAGGACGTTTCTTTGTCAGGTCTTACATAACAGTTCTGCAGATTTAAATGGTACTTCCTATAAACAATTCTTAAAACAAGATATTTGATAGTATCCAAAACTGGTTTAACAGGTTGATCTCACACAGCAAGATTATATTTTGTTTTATTCAGGAAACATTTTAGAAATAAGCCTATGGTTTGCTGCCACCCACTACAACAATCCAAAACTTACTCCTGAATTTTAGAGTAAAATTAGTGTAGCTAATATGGGTTTGGCAAGCATTTAAAAACAAAACAAAACTACTTTTAGTAGCAGACTCTGACTTTCAGTGTCATCTGAGTGCAATGACCTTTGCCAAAAACATGCTTCTGTTATGCCCCAGGACTCTTTCGCCAGCTCAGGAGGGTAAAGCTAGAACCCGTCATATGTGAAATGTGAAGCTAGGGCTGTCAGCACCACTTAGTTACCCCTCTCAACTCTGTCTCAACAGTATGTCACGCTAGCTGTCACCACACTTCTGGTTTCATCCATTCTAGAGTAACAGTGAAAAGGCCAACATTAATCAACTCAGCTGAAATCGATCTGATGCTACACTCAATCAAACTTACAATCAAAATTTTCGTGAACATTTTAACAAACAAAACAAAAAAACAAAACAAACAAAAAAACACTTAAAACATTTTAAGGGAAAGTTGCCAAACCTATTAACATTTCATACCACAGACTGATTTAAATCAGCTCAGTTTCACAAAACACCACACATCACTGAATGAATTCTGAAGAATGAATTCTGCATCAGGAATGAGCAAAATAATGAAACGGGACCACATTCTAACTCTTATTTGTCCTGGAGACAAAGTATGTACTAGGACTGCACCATCAATTCACATAATAATCACAAGTATGCTGTTGTGATTAACTAATGTAAAAACAACATACTGTAAATGGCACTTTGCATCTACAGGGCTCGCAAAATTTCAGAATCCCTGGTAGCCCTTCGGGCAGGTACTCTTCAAATTTTGGTAGCCCGAAAATTAATTTAACTAGCCCAAATAAAAAAAGTAGAGATGCACCGATCAATCGGCCAGGGATCGGAATCGGCCGATTTTCCTCATAATCGGCCCGGATCGGTGATCGGCCGATCAGTCTCACTTCTTTCCGATTCCGAGCCGATCCGTTTTGTTACCAGCGGCACAGGCAATAACGTCAGCCGCGCATTCTCGCTCTCTTCTCTCCGACGACCCCTTCTCTCTCACACACGTCTCATTCGCTCCGGTTAAATAGTGCTTGTATTGCGCATTATTTTAGTCATTCCCGCAGGTTTCGCGCTTACACCAAAAGCGCACGCACCCCCTAATCTAATTTAGTGAAGCGCACACAAGCCGCACTCAGTCTCAAACAGCTTGTAAGCCACAAATACCAAAATGAGTGGCTAACTGCGCTAATACGTTCAAAATGTAATATTTATAAATTGTATTTTTATTTTTGTAATAAAAAAAATTATATTTGTGTGCGTTTCTAATTACTGCAGTGTATAGAATTAAACATCATTAGCAATCACACAATCCATGTTTGTCCTTACCTTTAATCAGTTTGTACATATCACCGGAGAGAAAGGGCAGCATGGGTTGGTCAGACTGATACATGGTGAGGAAGGGGTCGATTTCTCTCGCAATGCTGTTGAATATTCCCACTTTTACTGGGAAGAGAGGATCAGCACTGCGCATCTTCACCTCTTCAAATGACTTTACTTTTGGATTGGGTAGTTCACCTCTATCTCTTAAAATAAGGAGCCAGTCCAAAAGTACATAAATATGAGCACTTGCGTTCGCCGCATGCAAGCTGGCTGCTATCTTGCTGTCTGGGAACATAGTCTGAAAAAACTGGTCTGTGTCTTCACAAGACTTGTAGGAATAGTGCGAATTAGCCAGCTTTAGCGCCCATAATGATCTTTAAAAAAGCATCATATGACCCCTTTAAAACTTTTTATGGCCTTTTATGGCCAAATTTAAGATAGCCCGTCGGGCAGAGTAGTGATACATTTTGGTAGCCTGACTGGAAAACACAATAGCTCCGGGACATCGTCCCAATCCATTAATGGCCAATCAGAGATTTTTAAAGGGATAGTTCACCCCAAAATCAAAATTTTGTCATCATTTATTCATAATAATGTTGTTCAATGAACGGGCAACAATTATGAAAGAATATTAAAAATATCTTAATTTATGTTAATTTACATAAGTCGTATGGGTTTGCAAGGACAGGGTGAGTAATTAAATTATAAAATTTTACAGCATTTTTGGGTGAACAAACTTTTTAATGACTCCATAGGTCAATTAGTAACATCCAATACTAATAAGAGAAGTTTAAACTGTCTGTTTCACCAATGCACGTTTTAGGTTTTACTTCCATTCGTTGTGCAAGAAACATCACCTGACACTCACAAAAAAGCATTACCTTATGTGTCCACAGGTAAGAAAAAAAAACAACAACAGTATGTCTTCACTGTGGTACAATGACCTCTTTCCTCAAAAGATCAAAGAAAATAATATAATGATCATATTATAACCATCATAATATAATATATGTGTGTGTGTGTGTATATGTGTGTATGTATATGTGTGTGTGTATATGCGTGTATATATGTATATGTGTATGTATATATTTATCAGTCTGGCGAGTAAACAAAAAAATTTACTAGCCAATGGCGATTCAATTGCCAAGGTGTTCGTAGAGGGCTGAATAATCATAATTTAACCCATTTATTTAACAGATATAGTTACCCACGGCATTTCCATACATTCACACAGCCATTAAACCTTTGACGACACTAAATACTAGGGTTGGCCCTCATATACCCCTTTTTTACCAAGGCAGTTTGAGTGCTGGTTTGGAGCAAGAGCCTAGCTTTAAATCGTTTCTTTGTCTTTCGACAACCAAAGCACCAGCTCCGAACAAGGAAAAGAGTATTCGTATGTAGCACCAAAACACTGCTGGCCGCTTGCGTCACCCAAAGCACCAGCTCCGAACCAGGAAAAGTGGTTCGTAAGTAGCACCAAAACATTGCTGGTCTAGAAGTAAGAACCGCTTGCGTCAGGGACAGGGACTGGGGGTGGGGATACTGTGACCAACAAGATGAACAAACTTTTGACTGCCATTTTTGAAATAGCAGCTAAACACGAACACGTTGAATTTGCCGTGTTTGGATGCTGATGTAGATTCGCAAAGCCATGAACATCAATAGCAATGCAATGTCCATCACTGTTGATTGTGAGTTTAGGCTTGTTCGGGCTGCATCGGCACTGCATGTACCGATCATTGTGCCGCGGGAGTGACTGGAAAGCAGACAACTCTCTTTATGCTTTTGGATCGCTTTCGCGTTGCTTTGGTGTCGTGCTGCCGCGCTAGTGTTACAGGTAAAGATGAGACATATTCATTGATGTAAGACCTGGCTCTGTGGTGGCTCTCTAGCCTGTGGAAAGGCAAACTGGTTCTTAGAAGGCTCGCCAGTTGAACCAACTCCGAACCGGCAATAACGCTTGCTCTGAACTAGCACCCGGTTCATGCTGGTGGAAAAGGGGTAATAGTTCACTGACAAGACTTGTACTGTAAATATGCTCAACAATATTTTTTTTCCTAATGAAAGAGTGAATTTCCTATCTGTGATTTTAAAATGATTAAAGGAAACAAACTCTTTATGATTATTTACTGAATATTTCGAACAACTGAAATCAAAGCAAACATTGCTTGAAATGAAAACGTCAAATGAAAAAAAAAAATCATTTCAGTTTTAATGTAAAAAGCAAGTTTCCTACAGTAGAAAACAACTTGCATTTTTTGCAAACAAAACAAATGATTTTAAATATTGCCATATCGAAATAAGAAAATAACCAGCATCTCTTTCAAACAAAATACATTTTAAATATTGTGTCACGTGAAAAGTAGAAAATAACTTGCATCTCCTGTAAACAAATATTTTAAATAATGCCATGTGCAAAAATGTAAATAGAACACTTCTGATTAAGAGTAGAGCCGACCGATATGGTTTTTTTGGGCCCGATACCGATATTTGGGAGTAAAAAAAAAGGCCAATAACGATATATCGGCCGATATTCTTTGTGTATATTATACAAACAATGGAGCACGCTCTGCTGGACAAACGAAGTAATTACACCATTTCAAGCATTTTATCTGCGTTATATGTTCTGATATGTTCTGTGTGTGTGTATATGTATATGTGTATGTATATGTATATATTTATCAGTCTGGCGAGTAAACAAAAAAATTTACTAGCCAATGGCGATTCAATTGCCAAGGTGTTCGTAGAGGGCTGGGAAAGCATTAACAGGATAAAAAAAAAACGAAATAACCGACATGGGAAATTTATGTTGATTAAAGGTTCTGAATTTTGGTTTCGATTATTTTTCAATTAATCCTCCAGCCCTAATAAATACCATCATTAATTGTTCTATATTAATTATTTAATCACGCAGTCCAAACATTCTTGATGTAGTATGAAAAAGTGTCAGTGCTAAAAGTTTTCCACCACACATTCCATCCACAGACATCAAGCCCAGGTTCTGCCAATAGTCAACGCCATGCACTGCAGCGATTGATTGGGTTCAGTGTGTAGGCAGAACTCTGGTGGCATGTGTCTGCTCACAGAGTTTGTGCTTAGGCTGAGTGATCCATTATTGACTTCTTTGCAGCAGACCACCTGGAGAATAATGACATTTACAGACATCATTATTCATGCAATGACGGCATCAGCTCAGGCTTTGATAAAACATTATCAACGGATGGCTGCCTGTATGCCTCCCACAGAGCTGGGCACTATCCTGTAGTCTCACTCTTGATTCATTGTTCTCTGCAACTGTTCACGATGAGCAGAAGAGAGCTTTCTTATAGTGGATCAAAACATTTCTACCCTTAAATCCTACCAATTATTTAACACTTAATTTTTCCATCACCAAAAACACTTTTTGTCATGCTGCATTTGAGTTTTCATTGATTCCACACAGTTGGTGTGAGATGACATTTGAATGTGTGAATGGGGATGTAGCTCAGAGCTTAATTCATGTAAACATCCTCAGTGAGACAGAACGTCTGCATCGATAGCCACAGATTTCCCCAAACAAATACCCTGATGATTATGTAATAACGGAGATGACTGGACCAATGGAAACCACATGCCTATCAAGGACTAATAACCATGTCCTAACCAGGCACGACAAGGCCAGATTCCAGTGACAAGCAATTTGTCTGTTCAAACAAAACGTGAAAAATGGGCCATGACGCAAGATCAATTAATCACAAAACACAGCCAATTAGAACGGTTTTCTCCATTTGGGTCTCTCATGCTCACAATGCATTGCAGCTGAAAAGCAGAGTCAAAGAGAACATGACTGGTTAAATGTCTGTAAAAGTTACAGTCCCACTATAAAACTGCAGATTGATTTTTCTTAGGATAAATTGCAAACTTCTTTGTGACCCTTCTGGTCACATACTCTTACACAATGATTAAAAGCAGGGATGTCAAACTTAGTTTCTGGAGTGTCACAGACCTGCAGTTTAGCTCCAACTCTAATTAAACACACCTGAACAAGCTAATCAAGGTCTTTAGAATTACCTGAAAACTAAAGGTAGGTTCGTTTTTTAAACAACCTGTGTAGGAGCAGGTTGGAGCTAAACTCTGCAGGACTGTGGTCCTCCAGGAAATGAGTTTGACACCCCTGATTTAGATTTTTTTAATTTATGAGGTATTAAAGTCAGCAGGTGTTTGTAAAATGATCTTTTGGTTTTACAGCTTAACATCAGGTAAGAATCAGTCACACAAACACGAGTCACTATCACTGAGGCCTTTTTCACGTGACCATGTCAGAGTTCGTCACATCGATTCAGGGGCTCATTTGGGTCCAATAGCCTATACATTTGCTCTCACAGACATAGACGTAAAACCTGTTCTTCAAAAACAACATGTACAAATTAATCTGCAAATGTTTCCACAAACAAAACATCAGGTTACCACAGGTTGTTGTCATGCCTATTAAACCTGACCCACATAGAAAAGGACTAGGCCTTGAGCAAATATTTTCCACATATTTGAGGTGAGAAAAAAGGGAAATAGATTCTTCATCTTTGATTCTTTCTGTATAATGGCATTTTAAATACCAATTTTGCATGGCTGCATTTGATCAACTTTTATATTAAAATATCAATCTCAATGTCAAGACTTATATTAAAGGGGTCATATGATGCTGCTAAAAAGAACATTATTTTGTGTATTTGGTGTAATGAAATGTGTTTATGCGGTTTAAGGTTCAAAAAACACATTCTTTTCCACATACTGTACATTATTGTTTCTCCTCTATGCCCTGCCTTTCTGAAACACGTTGGGTTTTTACAAAGCTCATCGGTCTGAAAAAGCGAGATGTGCTGTTGATTGGCCAACTATACAGTGCCTAGTGATTGGACGAATACCTCAAGCGT
>NW_015639777.1:2110267-2114953 GCF_001515625.1 Sinocyclocheilus rhinocerous | reverse complement strand
ATGTTGAGCCATGTATTATCACTATGAATTAGGCTACTACTACTACTACTACTACTACTACTACTACTACTATCTTGTACCCTGCAATAATCATTTACTCAAACTCTCTTTTATGAGATGAAGGGGAAAAAAGAAAAGAAAATCGGCATCATATATCGGTGATCGGCTGCTCTGATTTCTAAATATCGACATCGGGATCGGCCAGAGAAAAACCCATATCGGTCGACCTCTAGTTAGAAGTGCCCACGATAACAATATCGTGCATATTCATTACCGTGATATATCGCATTACCGAATACCGGCACAAGTCTAGTATATATTATGATTTTGTTTAGATTCCACCATGTTTTAGGCTTATGCATCAAGTATTTACATAACATCTCACTTGGGAATGAATTTAATTGTGAAATAAAGCCGTTTTACTTATTTACTTTTAAAGATAACCGATTAAGTAGTGATTCAGCCATGCAACAAGTGAAAATACAGCAGACGTGAGACTCCAAGCTCTCCAGGCAATTTAGGATTACAGATATGAGAGCCAGTAGACGTTTTCATTCAGGCATAGCAGCATGATTTGGGCAGCGACACTACAGTGGTTTTCAGAAGAAAATTCCTGTGAAAGTCACCTGATCTTCACTGGTTTTGAGAACATGAAATGAGACACCGTAAGGATTGGCCAGAAATTGTCCACTATTCACAATTTCAAGATCTGCATATAAATCAGCATGACAATTAATTTTTGTCAGCCTAAAGCTGTGGTCACACTGCACTTTTCGCTCCATTGACTTCCATTCATACACATGTGAATGCATCAGACCGGAAACGCAAGCCCGTGCGAAAGGTTTTCGCATTTCGCTGCATTCCAAAGTTCAAACTTGGTGAACTCTGGCCTGCGAATTCGCTTGTTTAGATTCCACCATGTTTTAGGCTTATGCATCAAGTATTTACATAACATCTCACTTGGGAATGAATTTAATTGTGAAATAAAGCCGTTTTACTTATTTACTTTTAAAGATAACCGATTAAGTAGTGAAGTTCTGGTAGCTGTGTAGAGTCTTCACGCATATGGTTAATGCTGTGATAATGTTAAACGTTGTTACATTCTTTACATCACAAAAATTCAGTTTTTTTTTTTTTTACCTACAGGATGGCCTGTGTTAAAAGTCTGGAAAAAGTCACCCAAACCACATGTTCTGAGACTCTAATGCAGGGTATTGGGAAAAAGAAGGATGCAAACCGGAGCAGAGCATGACGTCATATCACGACCGTTGCAGCGTCCGAACGAATTTCACATGCTCAAAGTGTAGTGTGACCGCGGCTTAAATCTGTTTGGATGTTAATGAGACATTCTTGGTTATGACTTTGTCCTTATATTAAATAAATACTGCCTCACATCATAACCTGTCAATTGCGTGCTCTCAATAGACAGTCACCATGCTAGAAATGTACTGATTTGAGTGACACAGGTGGGCTTTTATTTCCTCTCTGTAACTAGGCAACAGCAGCATATAGATAGTTCTAAGTTATGTTCTTGAAAGAGTCATTACTAGTGCGGTTTGACAAAAATCTGTATGTTTTTTTTTAGGATTCTGGCGGTTTCACGGTTTATCCCTGACAGGGCTTTTATATGAATCAGAATGCATGAAACAGTTGCAGAACCACTGCATTTTAATCACTATTCAAAAAAGATGCTACATGAAACATGAGCAGTTTTTGATTTAAATTAGATTGTATAATAAAAACAAATTGTCTGACTTTAGCTTTGTGAAATTATGCTGCATAAAACATAACTACACTAAACAAAAACAGCAGACAGGCTGAATGAGAATGCAAAATCACTCTCTGACAGCAGGTGGCACTTATGGAACAGCATTGATCGAGCGTTTCCTTGGTTACCGCTATAAACAAAGCAGAATGGAGCCTAAAAACACTACTTTAATATGAATTATTTTAAGGGAAGATGAAAAGAAAATACCATCTACACTTTTCTGAAGACAATCAGTTCCCCTCCGAGAGATACATTCATATAACCCCTGATTTTCATCGCGCATCGGGAACGGTGAGCTTGCTTTGCCTGCTACAGTATTTGCGTTGCGACCTCTGCCTGGTATGAGATGTAATCCTCATTATTCTTTTATCATTATTTTTTCAGTGTTTCCCATACATTGATTTATTTGTGGCGGCCCGCCACAATATCAACACTGACCGCCACAAATAGATTTTCCAAAATGCTTTGACTTCGTTGAATAAACATGAGCTCTGCACGTTTCAAAGTCAAAACGCGGCGCGGGTGTTTTTATATGAATGTACCTTTGAAGAGCACCAACTGTCTTTAGAAAAGTTTCGATGACATTTTAATTTAATCTTTCCTATAATGCCTGATAAAGTAGCGTTCATGAGCGCAGCGCTGTTTTGATTACAGCTGTTACCGAGGAAACCGCTAGTTCTGCCGCTCCTAAAGTGCCTCCTGCTGGCAGAGAGAGAATGAGCATTTTCAATCAGCCCAACTGCTGTTTTATATTTACATTATGTATATTTCCCCTGGAGCAAGTGCCGCCACACATAGAGTGTAAGTCTGTAGGGAAACACTGCAGTCTATAGGAATGCAC
Source organism: Sinocyclocheilus rhinocerous (assembly GCF_001515625.1). Lineage (NCBI taxonomy): Eukaryota > Metazoa > Chordata > Actinopteri > Cypriniformes > Cyprinidae > Sinocyclocheilus > Sinocyclocheilus rhinocerous. Next base: position 2,112,344 of record NW_015639777.1, on the reverse strand, counting down.
TGCTTTGCTTACAGCCGTTTCCGGGGAAACCGCTATTTCTGCCGCTCATAAAGCGCCTCCTGCTGACAGAGAATGAATGTGCATTTTCAATAATCCCGTTTGCTGTTTTATATATAGCCTATATTTCCCTCGGTGGAAGTGCCGCTATGCAGCTATGTGAAAATTACTATCCCTGCAACCGAGTTTTATCATAAAGAGTGGTAAAATATCGAAGCTGGAGTCGTAAATCTATCTAATGATACACAGTTTGTCCAGATCAAGTAAGAGTGTGATGTTTTAACGTGCTGTGAATGTGAGAGAACAATCTGAGGCCGCCGGCAATCTTTGCAGGTTACGTTAACAGAGATCCCCTCTTAATTCATGATGCTCTCTACATTGCTTAGGCACTTACACTGGTGTGGCAGTTTTTTAAAAATTCATACCGGTTGCAAAATTCAAACCGGTATATCGCCCAGCACTAGTCATTACTAACCAAAAACAAATGCTACCGTTTAAGTAATTCAACAACATAAACCTCAAGGTCACTTCCTTCCTTTTTTGAGATGACCACAGTCTGCAAGGCCTTTTCTGGTTAAAATAAAACCCACCAAATGTTCTGTAATAGATTTACAGATAGATTTATCATGAAAGCTATTCTTAAAGAAACAGATCCTCACCAAGTGCCAGAAGAAATCAACAGGCTTGACCAGCTGCTTTCTTCAGCTGCCGTCCAGGGAACTCTACACCTGAAAAGACAACAGAATAATTTTCATTAATGAGGCCATTTATTTTATGCAAGATATCTCAATCTGTGTTTGAATTATGGAAATGAAACCAGAAAGGGACCAAACAATTTATTGAAAGGATGGGTTAATGTCGAAAAAAAAAGAGGCTGGTGTCTTCTGGGTGGGTGCTCTTGTTCCTAAGCAACAGAAACCTTGACTCATCCCCTCATTGTTCTTATGTTGTTCAACAGCTACAAAAAATAAAACCACAGAACATACAGCTCTGGCTGCTTTTGTATGCTTTTGTACACCTGCCATCAGTTCTTCATTAGCCCTTTGATGAATACTGAACCTGGCTCAATAAACACCACAAATACACAAGCTATGAAATTCAATATATTGAAGAAATAGTTTACTCAAAAATGAAAATTTGCTTTACCTACCTTCAGGCCATCCAAGATGTAGATGAGGTTTCTTCATCTTAACATATTTTAAGAAATTTAGCATTACATCACTTGCTCACCAATGGATCCTCTGCAGTGAATCGGTGCTGTCAGAATGAGAAGTTCAAACAGCTGATAAAAACATCACAATAAGTAATCCACATGCCTCCAGTCCATCATTTAACGTTCTGTGCTAGAGTCCTTCTATCCATAATATTTCTTTCTCCAGTGAAAAAATTGTCTTGTCTGAATCAGGAAAAAATGTGCACAGATCAAGCACCGTTTACAAGCGAAAACAGTCCTAAACAAATATGTTGGTGGCTTCTGATGTGAGAGGACAACAGGGGATGGACTGAGGGAAGTATTATTATGAATTATGGACTGGTATTTTGTCCAAAAGCAACAGTTTTAAGTTAAAAAGTCTTAATGGCGGATTTATTACAAACAGCTTTTCAATTCACAAGATGTTAATTGATGGACTGGAGTCGTGTGGATTACTTGTGGATTATTGTGATGCTTTTAGCAGCTGTTTGGACTCTCATTCTGACGGCACCCATTCACTGCAGAGGATCCATTGGTGAGCAAGTGATGTAATTCTAAATTTCTCAAAATCTATTCCAATGAAGTAAACTCATCTACATCTTGGATGGCCTGAAGGTAAGTCAATTTTCAAAATTTTTTCCCCATCCTTTAAGACTGATTTGATGTTAAAAAAGGAACACTGCAGTAGGGCTGTGCGATTTGGGGGAAAATATCAAATTGCGATTTTTTTTTACAGATATTGCGATTTGATTTGCGATTTTAAATTTGCAAAGTCAAGCTTCAGCTCAATATTGTCAATAATGTGCAGCACTAGACTTGTGCCGGTATTCGGTAATGCGATATATCACGGTAATGAATATGCATGATATTGTTATCGTGGGCACTTCT
>NW_015639777.1:2098028-2110196 GCF_001515625.1 Sinocyclocheilus rhinocerous | reverse complement strand
ATGGTGGGTGTTTACGCAGTTGGCTAGAGCAGTGCTGATTGGGGAGAACGGAGGTGCGCTCACTCTTGCCCAGGGCAAGACTGCAACTCAAGGCTGGCAGTCATGCATATGCTCTGGAACAGAGTAATATCGCGCCCACAACGCAACGTCTCAAATCGCGATTTCGATTAATCGCACAGCCCTACACTGCAGTCAGTTTTTATGAGACGACTCATTTGCATGTCATTGACCATAATCGGCATTTTCATGCATGCTGGTCTGTAAGGTGAAGCTTCATGTCTGCAAGGTTTCCACACCTCCACAACATATTACACATGTTCTAAGGCTACGTCCACACGAAGCCAGAGCTTTCCCTATCCAATCTTTTTTTTCACCTCGTCTCAAGAAATATCTGCGTCCACACGAAACCGACACAGTTACGTGACGTAGCGGTGTCTGACTAGGGGCGAGACGTGGGCTGATGATGTCATCGTTTCAGAAAATATACGGATTCGCTGTCCACACGAAAACGCAAGGGCGGCGTTTTCAGATTTATCCACTCTGGGACCCGGTTTCAAGAAATATTGGTTTCACTCTCCCAAAACGCCGGATCCGTCTGGACGAAGCGCCTATACGATACAAAATGTATGCGCGTGTGTGTGTGTGTGTTTGTTTGGGGGGCACCTGGCATGGGAACACACGGTTGTGAGTATTATCTCTTGGCTTGCATCAGTGGCTCTAATTTCCATCTGGTCTGCATTAGTGGGAAAATGAGGGAGGAGGCAGATCTGGACTCCTCAACCGCAGTCATGAAAGTACACAGACCAAAGGACGTCATCGTTTTAAGGAACTGTTATAGGCATGAATAAACTCTTCAAATATTGGTAGAAAAAAGGCACACGCATTAAATTGAACCAGCTCAAAATGAAGAATTCAGGCTATTCCAAGACAACATGCTTATTGCTTACCTATTTCAAGATTTCTTGAATGAATCTAACATATTTCACATGCAGTACCTCCTAGGGTTTTTCATAACCAAAACTGCTTTAGACAGCAACCTTGGCAATCTCAAACAAAGACAAAAACATTGACTCTTTCAGTTCATGACACTTGAGAGATATTTAAACGTGGTCGCCGTGATTTTGCCAAGTAAGACATGTTCCTGGATCAACATCTTTTGTTGATCCTGGATAGGGCTGCACGATAAATCGCATGCGATATTTAACGCGCATCTTGTCAGTAAAGCCATTCTGTAATCAGCGGTAAATCTCCATCACCTGTGGGCTTTCACATGGAGCAGCATTAACTACACAGAGCCGTTGTTCACCGACAAGCTGCGCAAAATATGATCGTGGTTTTGCGCAGCTTGTCAGTGAACAACGTGGCATGGCAACCTCAAAATGAGGAAACACACCAAACTAAAAAAACACTTTAAAGACAGACACCTGGATAAAATGAAAGAGTTCAAGCAGGTAAGTTTCATTTCATCCCATACATTGATTTATTTGTGGCTGCCCGCCACAATATCAAAACTCACCACCACAAATAGATTTTCCAAAAGGCTTTGACTTCGTTTAATAAACATGTTTTGAGCACTCAATTGAAAATGTACACATAACGTATCAATCGTACTTACAGGCTGTGCGCTTTGGAGAGCTTGTTAGTCCAAATTAAGAAGATTAGCAGCCAACGAACATAAAAGCCAAGATTAGAGAAGCAGTCCTTGGTAAAATGCCATGCACACAACAAAAGGTTTGAATTGTATTTCTGTGGTATCCTTGAACACAGTGTCTTCTCAACATGATGTAAACACACATACCACCTCAGTAGTGCCACAAACTGATCACCTCCATGCCACGCTGAATTGAGGCAGTAATTAAAGCAAATGGAGCCCCTACCAAGTATTGAGTACATGTACAGTAAATTAACATACTTTCCAGAAGGCCAACAATTCGCTAAAAATGTTTTTTTTATTGGTCTTATGGAGTATTCTAATTTGTTGAGATAGTGAGTTGGTGGGTTTTTGTTAAATGTGAGCCAAAATCATCACAATTAAAAGAACCAAAGACTTAAACTACTTCAGTCTGTGTGCATTGAATTTATTTAATACACGAGTTTCACAATTTGAGTTCAATTACTGAAATAAATGAACTTTTCCACGACATTCTAATTTATTGAGATGCACCTGTATAGCACGACATCCATCTGAGATCTGTCCTCAATGGCTGCATTTACACTTTAGATCTGTATTCCCAAATCTGATTTATTTGACAACCTGCTTTTAAAACCTTCTTTTAAAAGTGACCCATATCCCATCTCAATCATATCATATCTTTGCATTGGACAGTGGTTTTAAAAGACCAAATGCTGCACACACTATTAAAGGGTAGGGCTGGGTATCGATTCAGATGTCCCGATTCAATTCGATTTCGATACGCAAGCTCTCGATTCGATTCGATTCGATTCTCGATTTTTTTATTACATTCAGTGAATATAGTTTTAATACAAATGCTATTGATATTTCTAAAATGCTGTGTATGTGATATGACGGTAGATTTCTCAAATGAAACGGTAAATGCTAATGAAATGACTCTCAGAGCAGCTGGAGATGACATTCGTGTTCATATCATCATATAGTGAGACGGCAGAATCTGAAAGCACCGCGAGCGTCATCCGCGCTTTAGTATGTGTAGTGTGCACAATGTAGTGTGCACAAAACAGTGCGCACTGCCTCCATCTGCCATTCATTCATTGCGGAAATCATGGCGCCTTATGCGTGATATCAGATGCTTCCGCAGATTTATAGCATTACTATAGCATTTCACCTGAAGATCTTGTTTTAAATGTGTGCTGAAATAAATACTGGAAAAGATCGATTCACGGCTTTTGACAATCGATATCGAATCCACGTCATTTAAAAAAAACGATTAATCGGAAAATTATGGTTTTCACGAGACTCACGGCGCATGCGCAACGCTGACCTCATACGTCATCAGCCCGGATCTGCTTCAGTTTACAACTGTTGCCGCAAGCTAGATGAAAGTGATTATTACGTTTTGAATATGGATATTTTTCTTACAAAAACACATCCATTCGCTACAGGAGGCCTTTGTTCACCCCCCGGAGCCGTGTGAGACACTTTGTTTTTATGGATGGGCGCTTTTTATTTAACTTCTTTTGGACTGAAGCACTGCAACACCCGCTGACTGTGAAACACTGCCTAATTTTCATTTTTGGGTGAACGAACCCTTTAATAAAGGATACTTTGTATAGAAAAGTAGATGAGTCCAGAATATGAATGCAAAGACTTACTAACTTATTGACAGAACTCGTGCTAAGTTAGCGGGTCTGGGTTCTAATCTGAACTCGTATAGTTTTGTGTTCATCATTGATTGTATATCAAGAGCAGGAACATGCTTGTGTGCATTTTATTTTGTAATTTCACCCGAACGAATAGAGTCTCCACAACAGTTAGCAACAGATGGAAGCGCTCGTCTGTGTAACACAAACGAACGAAATTAATATTCGGTTCGTCAACTAGAAACGTTTCATTTGTAATAGATATATCTGTACTGCGAGAGGTTTCAAAAACATTTGACATCCAACACGAATTAACAGGGCAATATCCGATCTGTCCGGTTACACGGCAGGCGCAAATGCATGTAAGCGATTCATATCAGATTTATTTCCACATATGAATGAGGCCTGAAACCGATCTGAGAATATCGGAATCCCCATGTGCTTTTTTTCCCTGCTTACACGTTCATGGGTCATATCGGATCTGTGCCACATGGGAGGAAAAATCTGAATTGGGTCACTTGAATCATGCAGTGTTAATGAGGCCAATGAGAGCACTAGAGAAATCCGAGACACAATTAAGAAAAACTTCACTCATATGTGTCAACATCTATAACAGGCATGTTTTATTAAGCAAACTTCAGCAGACTCTTCAAGTGAAGAGCGAACAAGAGAAACTGCCATTTATGATTTCATGCAACGTTATTGCAGTAAGTTAAAGATAACAGACGACATCAAAACACTCCGGATCATCTGGTCTTGTTAGTGGCTACCGTTATAAGTTAACGTTACATGACAAACTGATCGCTCTCCAAGAGCCAGTCAAAATCTAGGAGTCGGGAGTTGAAATGAGTGTAATGTGTTTAACTTTCGGTTTAGCGTTCAGAAGACCTAACTTAAGTTAAGTTTACAAGCTGAAGTTTAAGGACACTTCCTACTATCAAGCTAACTGGCTAAAACACACGTTATGTCACGTTAAACGTTATGTCAGCTTAAAAAGAACCGCGTTGTGTTAAGAAACCACATGTTATCGGTTATTAATGAGAAGAAACGCTGTCGTTTGTCATCCTCTTTAGATGAGTTTACGTTGTTTATCATAGTAACCAAACACAGTAATGAGTTAAACAACAAAACAAACACAGAGCTCAAAGAAAGAACGACAAACAGCGGCACACTTGAAGGAACGTTTAGGAAAACCATACTCACGGCAACAAACTTTCTGCAGACGACTGGAGGAAGCCAAAGAACAAAACCAGCCGTAGGGTCCTACGCAACAGAACAAAACGAGAGTGTGGAGAGATCTCGATCTCTCTCTCTCTCTCTCTCTCTCTCTCTCTCTCTCTCTCTCTCTCTGTCTCTCTCTCGTGGCGCCATTTGGGGAATGTGGCACGAGAACTGTTTGATGACGTCATCTGCGCGGCACGCCTTCCTCTTGGCTGTGGCTCAGAGACGAGTAACAAGCCTGTGGATATTGTTCTTAATCATTATCTATACTTATGTATTTTGTTGCATATTTCAGGGAATATTGGTGCATCTAATTGTTTTCAAATGTTTTTCGATTTCCATAACAAGTCTTAATATCAGTCATTAGGCCTACTTCCACGTGTTGGAATTTACTTATAGGCGACAACAAAAGATAAAATATACAGTTTGTAAGAAGGAGCCGTTTGATTTGACATTATGCATGTTTTGTATATAAAATATATACATTCTGCCCAACATAGCAAGAGTCAAGCATGAAACGTTGAGAAATATTCTCAAATCTATGCATTTACTGACATCTAGTGGTGCTCTAGTGTTACAATAACAACAAAGAACAGCACTTCCCTATTTTACACCGATCAGGCATATTATGACCGCTGACAGGTGAAGTGAATAACACTGATTATCTCTTCATCACGGCACCTGTTAGTGGGTGAGATATATTAGGCAGCAAGTGGACATTTTGTTCTGAAAGTTGGTGTGTTAGAAGCAGAAAAAAATGGGCCAGCGTAAGGATTTGAGTGAGTTTGACAAGGGCCAAAATTGTCAGTAGCCCCTCACTGCAGAACACAAGATCCAGAGGGCATGGTTGGCTCCACATCTAGGGGGTGGAGATTGGTAGGTTTAGGGGTGTAGATGGGTGGGTTTAGGGATCAGGGGGTGGACAGGGTCATGGGTGGCTACGGCTCACTGATGCACATGGGGAGCGAAGGCTGGCCCGTGTGGTCCGATCCAACAGACGAGCTACTGTAGCTCAAACTACTCTAAGTTAATGCTGGTTCTGACGGAAAGGTGTCAGAATACACAGTGCATCACAGTTTGTTGCGTATGGCGTATCACCGCCGAAAGCGCCAACAGTTGGCACGTGAGCATCAGAACTGGACCACGGAGCAATGGAAGAAGGTGGCCTGGTCTGATGAATCACATTTTCTTTTACATCACGTGGATGGCCGGGAGCGTGTGCGTTGCTTACCTGGGAAACGCATGACACCAGGATGCACTATGGGAGGAAGACAAGCCAGCGGAGGCAGTGTGATGCTTTGGGCAATGTTCTACTTCGAAACCTTGGCCTGCCATTCATGTGGATGTTACTTTGACACATACTACCTACCTAAGCATTGTTGCAGGCCATGTACACCCTTTCATGGAAACGGTATTCTCTGGTGGCTGTGGCCTCTGCACACTGTGGCCTTTTGCCACAAAGCAAAAATGGTTCAGGAATGGTTTGAGGAGCACAACAACGAGTTTGAGGAGTTGACTTGGCCTCCAAATTTCTCAGATCTCAATCCAATCGAGCATCTGTGTGATGTGCTGAACGAATAAGTCAGATCTATGGAGGCCCCACCGCGCAACTTACAGGACTTAAAGGATCTGCTGCTAACATCTTGATGCCAGATACCACCGCACACCTTCGGGGGTCTAGTGGAGTCCATGCCTCAACGGGTCAAGGCTGTTTTGGCAGCAGAAGGGGGACCAACACAATATTAGGAAGGTGGTCATAATGTTATGCCTGATCAGTGTATATCATAACAAGTAAAAATATAATGTAGAGACAAATTTTACATTTTTATTCATAATTGCATTTAGATTATATACAAAATATAGGATACAAAAGTTATTAAAGGAAAAACGACAGAAAAATTATTAACCAACTAGAAAGGTCCTGCTTCTTATGATGTGTCTCGCATACGTGCATATGGGTTTGGTGAGTAAGTGACATGACATTCCTTTTCAGTTATTCCTTTCATATTGCTCTCGGAAAGCAGTATCACGTTTTATTTGTTAATATTGCTAATATTGTAGGCTCCTGACTTTAAGGTAAGCGTCTATACATAAATTAGCTTTCAAAAATAAACGCACCCTCAAAAATAATCAGGAAAAAGTAACCTATAAGGTTATGGCCTGGTTTCACAGACAGGGCTAAGACTAAGCCAGGATTAGGCTATAGTTCAATTAGGACATTTTTATAAACATGTCTTAGAAAAAAACATTACTGGTGTGAATCTTGAGACAAAACAAGGGCACTGACCTATTTTAAGATCAATCAGTGCAAGTTTCTTTCAGTTGAAACCGCTCAGACTTATATTTTAGTCTGGAACTATAGGCTTAAGCCTTGTCTGTGAAACCGGGAGGTACGTGTTCCAACATTTACCTCACTATTACAATAAGCTGTAATAACCTTTATAAAATCTTTAAGCATTTTATTGAATTTTATTCTTTAGCCCGAACATTACATCATGTGTATTTAGATTTACAACTTCTGTCATTTTTTTTCCAAAAGCTTTTGACACTATTAAGTTTGTCTTGCAAACCCTGGGATTTCATTCATGGAATGTATTTAGTTAGTTATATAGTACTCTTTCTGTATAGTTAGATCTCTTTGTGTAGAGTAGACGTATTGTATCAGGTAAATGTGCAAATCTAAACACTCTCAGAAAAAAAAAACAAGGTGCAAAGCTGTCATTGGCGCAGTGCCATAAGGTACAAAACCTAAAGGTGCATCTTTGTGCTTTTTTTTTAAAACCCCTATTAGTAGATTAAAGGTACTAGTACTTTAAAAGTGCATAGTACCTTTTGAAAAGGCATTGACCCTTTTGTACTTTTTTTTTTTTCCTGTCAGTAGAGTTTTAGTTTTTCAAAACATTGTTTTTATTAATTATGGCATGGAAGGTACATCCGAAACTTTTCATAAAACTAAACATTTTCTTTCATGTGTTGAGATCTGTCCCCAGGTGCTAGTAATTAGTCACCCTCTTTTCAACATTAGATGGAGCTATAACTCTATTCTAACAGTTGGAAGCTGCAGCAGTCTGTGCTTGTTCTGTGGTTTTCAATGTGCAACTAACCAAAATGGGAAAATATCTCATATTAAAACCATGTGCCACATCACATGCTTTCTTTTTTTCCTTTTACAGACTATATGGATTTGGACAATGTGAATGATAAATAGATAACAATGGCAAGAGAAGATAAATAACACTTTCTACAACCTGTCATACCACAGTGATCTGATATGCAGGTGGACTTCAGGGTAATGAACTCTGAGATTTGCCTTTTGAATTTGGGCTTGTGTATGGTATGCATAAAAATGTATATTAGAGAATGATTCATGTTTTAATCAATACTATTTTTTATAAACGCACACACCGCTCTTGTGCCACTTAGAAATAACATGCTGAGACATGGGACACATATTGGCAGTGACACTGGTGATAATGGATGAGCACACAGAAGCACACATTATCATTGTTGTATATGATCCCACCTCCTATTTCTGCATGACTGCCAGGCCCAAGGCTGATGCCAGGCGCTGATAGCTGGCAGACTGTCAGTAATTTGTGTTAATTGTGGGAAGTTTCCATTGCTGGCGACCAGTCAGCTGGCACCACTACAGCCTGGTATCCATGTGGCCCAGGAGCTCATTCGTGCGTTCTGCATGTCTGCTTTCACTGTTGATCAACGATCAGTGTCTGTCACTAAAATATCTTGCTCTTACATTGTTAGGGCATTAAAAACACTGCTTAAAAGAGTCTCAGATCAACAGCTGAGAAGCTTATTGTCACAGTTTATCTAGATTCCTGATTAATTACTGAAGATGCAATCTGCTCATTTTAAAATCGTCTGAATTTATCCGTGCAAGTCTTTAATATATTTTCAACTTTCACCACGTAGTCAAAAAAGCTAATCTTATTTTAAGGTATTAGAATAATTGTATTTCAGATGCTGTGAAAAATGAACACAATGTAGGTAACCCTTATGTAAGGAAAATATATTTCCTTATATATTAATACATTTCTTATATAATTCAATATATTGAATTATTTAATGTATGTTCAAAATATACAGCATAATATATTGTGTTAATATATTATATTGAATAATACATTTGGAATTGCCGCTTTCCATATATTGAAATATATGTGACAATACACTTTATATATCGTAATGTATGTAATTTTTCTATTAAATAATACACTTCATAACAGGGTACTGTGTGTGTGTGTGTGTGTATGTATATATATATATATATATGAATCAAATTATCAATATATAACCATACGTGGTCCATGCATATATTGCAGTACATTGAAAAATATAAGCAATAGTTTCCAATAGATATTTAAAATATCGCATTATATTTTGCAGTATATTCCTAGTATGTTTCATAAGGGAATATAGGTTATACACTATTAAATAAGAAAAAAAGATGAATTAAATTTCAAAGGAAAAATATTAGTCAAAGTTATATTAATGAAATATAAGCTCATTAATTTCTCTTACAAGCAATTCATCTTTTACCAGTAGGTATTTATCATTTTTTAACTAACCACAATTAAGTAATTACACTAAGTTAATTAATTAATACTTTTTTTTCATAAGCAATAGTTTCCAATAGATATTTAAAATATCGCATTATATTTTGCAGTATATTCCTAGTATGTTTCATAAGGGAATATAGGTTATACACTATTAAATAAGAAAAAAAGATGAATTAAATTTCAAAGGAAAAATATTAGATTCCTAGTATGTTTCATAAGGGGAATATAGGTGATACTATTAAATAAGAAATAAAAAAAATGAATGAAATTTCAAAGGAAAAATATTAGTAAAGGTTGTATTAATGAAATATAAGCTCATTAATTTCTCTTACAAGCTATTCATCTTTTACCGGTAGGTATTTATCATTTTTTAACTAACCACAATTAAGTAATTACACTAAGTTAATTAATTAATACTTTTTTTTCCTATCTTTCCAGACATTGCAGACTCATCATAGATGCCCAGACAAAAAATGCACTATTGGCTCTGAAACAAAAGAAGTAGATTGTAAGTAGTAAATTTTATCAAGAATATCAGAGAAGGGACAATTGCACAGATGACAGGCTCTGTGGAAATCTCTGCGAACAGTAAGAGGAGAATGCACATAAATGAATTTTAGAAAAAAGTGTTGTAATTATTGAAGTTTTATTGTGACACGTGAAATTGCTAATTATGTCAACAATGTTGCCATAAAATTATCTTGGCAAAAGATTTGCGCTTCCTTCTTAACCATTCAGTTTTTGTTTTTTTTGCCCGGCAGTTTAAACCTCGAAATAAGCAGAAGATATAACAGAAAATTAAAATAGAAATGTTTTGATTAATTAATTAGAAACATTTAAAGGTTTAAGATCCCTACTGTTGAGTGTATACGTTTGCAAAGCTCTTTTAGACTCTGTTTCTCATTTACAAAAAAAAAAATCATGACAATTGCATTTTGTTTAATTTAATACTGCACTGACGTTATCATATATAAAGGATACTTATTCTTACATAGTGTGTAGCTTCGTTGATGAACATTGTTTGTACGTTTTGTGATAATTGTGCATAATTGAGTAGTGAAACGATTTACTTTTCTTCAGGAAACTAATCCAGGTTCTGTACATTCATTGATTTTTCAGCATTTTTGAAAAATCTATTTGAAATCAACTGTGGCTATCTGATACTGAGATCTATTCACAAAACCGAGGGACTCAAATAATAAAAAAAGGTACAAACATTAAAATGTTGCTCAAGATGACAAAACACTGTATTAAGAAACAAGGGCGTGTAAACTTTTGAACAGGACAATCTTTTGAACGAGAATTGCTATTATTTTGCCTTATATTATTTACTTGTTAAATAAATTATTTATGAAATTAATAAATATCTCGTACAATTCGTCTCAGGTTTTTTGAACCCCATGCATATTTAATGCTGAATTAAATAAATTGGCCAAATTTTCTTCACACTATTATGCATTGAATATGTGCACATTTCATAAAAAACTATATATGTGCTAAGTATTTTTGCATTTTTCATAGTAGAGTGAATGCTCTTGGTTCTCCGTGTATAGGCATTCTGCTCTATTTATTGCAGCAGGAATGAATTTATTCTATACGCTCCACTCTGTGATTGCTGCAGCTCTACATCTATTGTACTTCCTGTGTCAGAATGGCTTTTTTTCCACAGGAGTCTGCCCTCACTGGTCATACTTCCTGGCTTTCTTTCATTCATCTGTTAGTTCTCTCTTTTAAAGGTCAGGGGTGCCTTTTATGCTATTGAGTAACAGACAGAAGAGAGACAAACTGTTAGGCTTGGTATTATTGCTCCAAATAACACCAGCATGACTTAAGGCTGATAGAAGCATTAGAAGCGCTACACACACATAAGGAACACAGACACAAGTGCGTACGCATACACACACATACACACACATACGCACAAATGATCTCCAGTCTCCCTGGCAACCATTTAGCCCTTTCTGGTCAGGTGAAACAGAGAACTGACCTCCCACACAAGAGACAATGGAAGCATTTAAGATTTTTGCTGATGGATTTGAACCTCAAAGAGATCAGGGGCACAAAAGTGCTCTACAATGTGATGCTGCGGAAGATGAGATGAGACTCTACAGGATGGGAAAAGTGACGTAAACCGGAGATGAGGGAAATATAAGGCTAAATTAGAATTTTATTGAAACAATTGCGGAAAGTACCATGGCAAAAATGTCTTTTGACAGATGTAGTTACCTATTTGATCAAGGATGGTCCATGTATTTGGGTTCACACACACACACAGGTTCACAAAATCGCTCTCACACACACACGCACGCACGCACGCACACACACACTTCCATTCACACACGCAGCTAGCGACATGCGAGCTGTCAGCTCTTTAATTAACAGTCATTTCCTGTACCTTCTCTCCATGTGGCACTTTGACCCAATCAGTGTTGCAGAGGGAACATTGCAAGTACAAGAGCAGGAAAATGTGTGCGAAAGGAAAAAAAGGCTTTAATAAAAAATGCACACACAGGAAAGAGGTAAGAAGTGAAAGCAATGCACGCTAATGTAGATGTTCTATTTCGTTCGAATGAAAAATTGAATTTAATTATTTTAATATGAAATATTAATAACTACCTCACGTTCGCTCGCAGACATTTATCTAAATAGAGCGTCTAATTAATGTGTCTGGCGCCCTTATTATTCTTCGAGGAGGTTTGGAAGGTCATTTTTTAACTGGGGCTCATGGGAAATGAAGAGAGCCAACAGAGAAGGGTCATGGTGGTGGTGGGCATGGCCGCCAGCTCATCTCTCTTAACCTGTTGAAAATGAACAATTTACAGCAACGTTGTTTCATATGTTGCACAAAACTGAATGGCTATTGTTAGACGTTCCACACGGAAAATTCTTTCTATTCCACTGATTGCACAGCGCTGAGTTTATGTGTGTGGGCAATGACACATTGTGTTTTGTCTTAAGATATGTTTTGACATTTGCCATTCTGCTAAGGAGATCTGATTATGCTAAAAAAGTAATTTATATAAATATTTTTGAGTGACAGGTAAAAAATAATCATAGCAGAATTTAAATTTATGTTGAATGTTATTTATTA
>NW_015639777.1:2086409-2098004 GCF_001515625.1 Sinocyclocheilus rhinocerous | reverse complement strand
TTTATGTTGAATGTTAATTTTTTAAAAACCCCCCCCCCCCAAAAAAAGTGCTAATTGAATCATATTGAAGCATATTATGCAGCTCACTTTGAAATAATAGACACATAGATGCCTAGATAAAAGAAATAACACTATTAATACACCTTGTAAATTCATATAATAAATATCAAATGTTAATGGTATGGTAAATGGTAAATAAGTGTCCACGATTAAGAAAAAAACACTCTTCTTATTCATGTTAATTTCATATGATTTTCAAAAATATTTATACCATTTTCAAGAAAAGAAATTTGGTTAAATTTAATGACTATAGAAATATCATGGGGTATATTCATCATGTAAAATTTTCCTTGCACTTTGAATACATGTGAGTGTGCACAGTTATAATTTTTTTAGAATGTGTAAATATATTTTTCAAGATAATATAAATGAATTATGAATTATTCATAAATAGCATCTACCTGTTTATTACACCAAATGAGTTGAATTTGGTAGACTACAGTTTTTCAAATATTAGCAAGCAGTTAAAACTATTTAATCATGAATATTAAATGTAAATATGTATATAATAAACAAAGATAAAAGATAATTACTTAATAGGGCTTTCCTTTGAACATTTTTACTCTTTTTATGAGGCTTTTTTATATACAGTAAATATGATATAAGGACAATTGTATCACCCTGACATTTATAACTTTATTATTATACTTTAAAGTATTAAATATGCAAATTAATTTAAATTTAGAAATAAAAACATGTTCATCATATCAGAAGGGTATTCAAGACAATGTATAGATCTGCACAAAAAAATAAGCATCATAACATTGACTCAAAATTTGTTAATGAGCACTATATACTGTATATGTGTGTGTGTGTGTGTGTGTGTGTGTTTATATAATTTATATACATTTCAAGAGGAGAACAAAGAAATTTTGCTGGGGTCTGAACTCTGTCACCATGACTGTGTAAAGCTGAAATAACGAGGCCTTCAATTAGCAGTGGCCAATCAATGTAGGTAATTGCAGTGAGAGGCTGATGTAGAGTGAGGGATTGCTGCTAGCTGCAGTCCCGTATCGATTTACTTAAAGCAATTAGATGCCTTCCCTCCACCACGGAGCTTTAGTCCCTCACCATCTGCTCCAAACACACAGCGCAGAGGCTCGGTAAATATGCTACAGGAAATAAGGATATGAGGATCAGTGATTTTTTTTTTCATTTTCTTTGCAACACAGTTATGTGAATAAAGATAAATGCAAACACTACACAAAGGACTTAATACACACACAGAGACAATGAAATAGGCTACGTGGGTGAGAATGACAAAGACAATGCAAACAAGAAAACGGTACACTCTTTGATGAGCATTCAAGGTCTGCAGTTGAAAAATAATATAAAGGCTTTTCTATGATTTTTTATTTTTTTTGTATGTTTACATCATGCTGCAGGAAATTAGGAGATACGAGTCTGCTGAAGATGGCCAACAACCACTAACCTCTTTCTATATCAGTTATAACCATGAGTACATCCATTTACAGTTTATCTGTAATGGTGATAAAGGAGAAATGTAATATAGAGTATAGTCTATACAGCTCCCTCCACTTTCCATCATCGCCTCCATACAAGACTCTACAACCTGCTGCTGAGTGCATAATAGATGCTAGCTAATATTGATTTTGAAAGCTTTTTCTATTTCCGATATGCCTTTTCAGTTCGCCCACAGCTAATCTTCAGGTTTGTTCTAATGTATTTGTCTGCAGTCATGAAAGAGACACTCGAGTGGGCTGCAATGACAATCCAGCGGTCACTCGGCACAGTTGCAACCACTATTCTGTGCTTTTGACTGGGAGAAGCTAAATGGTGTTCTAATTGTGGTGACCTTCATTGCAGAGGGGACTCCATAATTGGAAAAACAGCCCTGGAGTGAGTCAATCTTCGGGAGAGCCTTGGAGATACTGGCGAGGCAGCAGAAAAAGAGATAGAGATACAGAGATAGAGGGACAAAAAGGGACAAATAAAAGAGGATAGAACAGGGTTGTAGATATTAATAAGCAGATTCACTAATGCCTTGCGAATAGAGCAAGAATTTATAAGAAGACGTGTGTCGCTGAATAGCATGAGAAATGAAAGATGCATCCAGAGCCCCGTGCCTGCCAGTTTCTCAGAGTTCACGTCACCCTGCGGCTGATTATGTCAACGCATGTCAAGATCTGGCAGTGCTCATTTGGATGGCAGTTGTCACTAAGACGGATGTCCATTAGCAGGACCACCACTCCGCTAGACTGAACAAACACAGACGCAGCTCAGTTTGAGCTCTGTGATTGTCAGTCATTTTCATCTGCTCAGAATTCTAGAATTCTAGAGATGATGATGATGATTCTAGATCCTCAGTTATATGAGAGAGGTAATCTGTTATGCAAGTATGGGATAATGTACAGTCTGCCGGTCATTTTCGCAAAATAACCCTGATAAATAAATAAATACATGGACATAATGATTTTAATTGAAATTGTTTAATAATTTTACCTCCGTTTTACAACTGGCCTATCAACAGTGCAACAGTATTAAAAAAGTAATATTAATACCATAGTCAATTATGCTAACCAAGGCATTTATTTGATCAAACATAAAGTAAAAGCAGTATTATTGCAATTTAAAGTATCTGTTTTCAAGAGAAAGGAAAACTTGAAATCGCATCATATGACCCCTTTACATTTTTTTTCAACCATTATTACTCCAGTCTTCAGTGTCAAATGATCCTTCAGAAATGATTCTAATATACTGATTTGCTGCTCAAGAAACATTATTATTAACATATTATTATCAATCTTGAAAACAAGTCATGCTGCTTAATATTTCTTTGATGAACAGAATGCTGAAAAGAACAGCGTCTATTTGAAATAGTACACATTTTTTGAAACAAACTAATTGTCTTTACTGTCACTTTTGATCTATTAACGGTCCTCCTTGCTGAATAAAACTATTAATTTCTTTCTTCTTTTTTTTTAAAAGTCTTTTCTGACCCTAATCGTTTGAATGGTGGTGGATATGAAGGCTGAATTCCGCAAATGGCAAATCAGAAATAGTTTGAGCTCAAAATATGAAAAACTGGAAAGTTGACAATATAGCATAACCGCTGTTGCTAAATATTCAGATTTTCAGCCAACTCAAAACCAGTTTTATTTATTTATTTATTTAAATTTAGAGCAGACATTTTTTTTTGTTATTCAGTCAGACATAAGGCAAATTTAGCATCTTAGTTTCTTCTCTCTTCATCAGTACTGTAATTAATTAACACCATCTGAGCCACGTTCATAACAAAGAGATACTCTTTTATCTATTACCTAAAATCACCTCAAGCTCGTCTGACGGTGGTCTGCTTTCAGTTTGCTTTAAAAAAAAAAATCCCCCGCAAAAATGCCTCGCAAGGCAGTCTCTTTATTCTTTAATGGTTTGAATAAAGCAAGTTTATTAATCTGCGGAGAAAGTGAGGGGCGGAAAAAAGACTAAAAGAAAGTGGAACGAAAGCACTTTTGGCTTTCATTTTATTTGGTGGAAACTAAGAGGGAGAGAGAGGGAGGAAAAAGAGAAAATCAATTACTGAGCACACCTGAATATTATTTCCTGTCCTATCCTTCCTTTTCCACAGCCTCCTATTCTAGCAACAACAAAAAAAAAAATAGGGAAAAACTAAATTACTCCGCAAACTTATCGCTTGCCGTAGCAGGGCCGATATTAAAGAAAACAATCAAGGCTGGTGGGATTAATCTCTGACAGAAGCCTTATCTTTAACTTGCACCTTTGTTATTTTCTGATGAGCTGCTTCTTTCTGTGCTGCCACATTGTGCCATACCTCAGTGCTCCCTTTCATTGGTTCCCCAGGCTGTGGCGGAGGACCTTTTCAGTTTATTAAAAAACCTTTATTTGTGAAGAACAAAAAGGAGACGAAGGCAAACAATAAGGTCAGGCAATCTCTTTTCTGCCAGCTCTCTCCCCTCTCACCTGATATTTGAAGCATTATCCGAGTGTGTGTGTGAGGTTGTGCGCAGACGGAGGCAGTGACAGCAAACAGCCTCCAAAGGGTGAATGACACATATCAACCTCTAGCGAATAACCTTTTCCCTGCTCTTCATATCATAAAGAGCACCACCAGCTCCTCGTGCCACTACGAGGACATGTCAGTGTGAAAGTGGGGATGTGGCACGCACACAGATATGTAGAAACGAAGGCTAAATAGATATGGCAGTTGGAATGCACCTGCAGTCGAATTTCATTATCGCACAATGGTTTTATTCTCATTTTTAATTTAAGATCTCCATGCAAGTGAGAAAATTAGTCTCAATGATGAGTCGCTAATTTTTGGTTTATGATATGCTTTCATATATAACAGTGGACTTGGATTTCTACTGACACCTAGTGAAGTGGATGCAGCATCACGCAAAAGCAGTTTTCAGTTGCCATTGTAGAAATGCACTATTAGCAGTTAGCCATGATTTGTTTATTCCATGACCAAATCATGAAATCATGAAACCATGAAAGTGTCCAATATCGAGGGTTATAGATCTCAATTTTAAATCCTTGATATTGATATAAAACTGCTTCTATTATATATATATACATATATCATATGTGGAAGGTGCAAATCAATTTCACTTTTTGTCCTATCTTGAATGCATTTTATTTTTTGGAAGATGCATATAAATTCCTCTTAGCCCAAAAATCTGAAAGGGCACTCGACCACTCTGTCTGAATAACACTTCTGATTATGTGAGACTTTAAAGATCAGATGATATTATTATTTGAGGAATGTTTGATGTTCAGTAGTTCCAAACTTAAAGGGATAGTTCACCCAAAAATGAAAATCACCCCATGATTTACTCAACCTCAAGCCATCATAGGTGTATATGGCTTTATTCTTTCAGACAAATACAATCGGAGTTACATTAAAAAAATGTCCTGGCTCTTCCAAGCTTTATAATGGCAGTGAATGGTGGTCAAGATTTTGAAGCCCAAAAAAGTGCATCCATCCATCATAAAAAGTGCTCCACACTGCTCAGTGGGGTTTATAAAGGCCTTCTGAAGCAAAGTGATGAATTTGTGTAAGAAAAATATTCATATTTAAAACTTTATATACCGTAATCTCAATCTTACGCTAACTGTCACAGTGGTGGAAAAAGTACTTGAAAGCCACACTTAAGTAAAAGTATAGATTTTTTTTTAAGTCAAAACAACATTGCCCCAAATGCCGTTGATTTACCTTAACTTGTATCGAATCCGGAACATTCCTTTAATATTTGGCAGAAGAACTGTTGTTGGTTTGCTGATCTTATGAACATGTTACTCCATATCTTCAGGGAACAGTGCTATCACAGAGTTCTGCGAGGAGGACCTTACACATTTGGCCGCTGAATTATGTCCAGCCACACTCGTGAACATCTTCCCTCCCGCTCGGCGAAATCAAGGCCAACATCTGCAGTGACAAGTGTTCCTGTTCACCTCTTTCCGCTTATCTTTCATTTTCCAGCAAGCACTTTCTTTCTCTCTCTCCAGGGCTCTAATCTCCCACCCTCCTCCTTCCCTTCTGTATTCATCAGACTTGACCTGTCCACCCGATGGCTCTTTTTATCTGACTGAAAAAGGAAGAGCAGATACACAAATAAAATGGGGAAGGTAGACTCTGATGAATGCAGCTCCCTGCAGTGGCCCGCTCCGAGTGTGCGTCTTCTTCTGGCCTGTAATGGAGGTCCCTGTTGGCGAAGAGATTTGTCCTTTATTATTCAATGCGCTCTGAGGCCATTTCTTCCTTAGAGGGCATAGATGGAGGAGACAAAGCTAACGGCTTCTGCATTAGGAACATTGCGGTGACTGTGTATTGTTTGATGTTGTTATTGAAGCATGTAGACGGTGCAAACACTTGACACAGTTGTTAAACACGGAGCGCCTAAACGTCTTCTAACTCAACATCAAACACTATGCTAATGTTGTGTTGCATTAGCGGCACGCAGCAGAGACAGAGCGGAAGAGGGTGGTGAGGCTGTTGAGAGACACGCAAATAAACACAAACACACACACACACACACACATACAAACAATCTGAGGCTCTGTGCACTCTTGTGGAGTGGAGTTCTGAGAAGTGTTTATAACAATGATAATAGCACATACTCAGACTAACTCACCAATGCGTGCAGGAGTGCTCTCTCATTCTGGGCTAAAGAGTTTCAGTTTCACTTGATGGGAAGTGGTCCTTAGGAAATGTGCTTGTCTGAACCCAATCAGACAAGCACATAAACACATCTCTGTTATGCATACAGACAGACACAATGCTACAGCTGGACATCATGCAGATCACATTCAAAGCAATGATTCATTGTGTCGGTAAGGATAGATGGAGGTGAGATGCCAAGGTTGATGTCTTGGGCTTTGTTGGGGTGGGTGTCACTTTTTTACAGGCCTTAAATTCGTGATGAAACAGAATCAGTGAAAATCATTTTTTCTGTATTTTGACACATGGTATATCCAAGTGAAATGGATTATCTTAAAAGAAAAAAAAATGTAGAGGGGAACTTGGTTCTATCCATTGGTTGCTGATTGGATTGAGGCAGATCTCAGTGGGAGCTTTATTTATTTTTGGTAAATTTGGCTCCTGTCAAATTATAAATTATATAATATTGTTACATTTATAAAAACACATTTCCCACTTCAGTAATTTTAGTGTAGTTAGCTCCATGTAGTTTGTAGCTAATAAGTTGTTATGGAGACTGATATATTTATTGTTATAATTCTTATTATAGTTAACTACAAATTATAATTAGCTTGTAGCTTGACAAAAAACAGTTTCAAAGTATCTTCTCCAAAACGGCTCATTTCTATAAAACCCCTATGACTTTGTGCTTAAGCAAAATTTATTATAATACACTGTAACTCTTTAAAATAGATTTTTACATGATCTGAAGAAAATACGAGTGGTTCTTGCTCATGCAAAACAATACTAGAGCATTGTGGGTGGTTGCCAGGGTGTTGCTAAGGTGTTTTGAGTGGTTTTAGCATGTTGCCAAGTCTACAGGTTTTTTGTTCAGTTTAAAATCATTCAGTTACTCAGGGTATGTTTACACAACAATAATGTACTAAAAACAGAAAAGTTTTTCTTTCGCGTTTATGAAAAGCTGTTAAATGAACAGCCAAAACACGTAAAAAGTTTTCCATTTTTAGTTGAAAACGGTGTCGTGTAAATGCTCCCTTAATCCGAAACCAGTTTAGAAAAATCTTTAGCCCCCTTCTTCTCAATGAGTACAATTATTCAACTCATGTACTATTCAAGGTCTGAAATGTAATATTTAAACTCAAAGTATACTTCTGTTTTGATGCAAACGCTTAGCATATGCGTAAAGCCAAATGGATAGCCTTTCAAAGTATAGAAGTGAAGTGACATGTGGCCAAGTATGGTGACCCATACTCGGAATTAGTGCTCTGCATTTAACCCATCCAAAGTGCACACACACAGCAGTGAACACACACACACCGTGAACACACACCCGGAGCAGTGGGCAGCCATTTATGCTGCGGCGCCCGGGGAGCAGTTGGGGGTTCGGTGCCTTGCTCAAGGGCACCTCAGTTGTGGTATTGAAGGTGGTATCAATACTCCGTTTGATAGCTTGCACAAACACAGGTGGTTGACAAATGTGTACTAGTATGTGTAACTTTAACTAGTTATATACATTGGGCTTTAGGCTACGGGTTTGTTACATGGTTGCTCATAAGGAAGCACCAATGAATAATACGTTTATGTTTAAAATAGTAAATAAAATAGTGAATATTTTCTATTTTTTATGAGCACATGACTACTATAAGTATGCAGGACTGCTGGACACATTTAGATGTTACAGGTGTATGAATAAACACTTGGCTCTTAAAATTATGTTTTCTGCCAACGTCGTGATACCAATATTTCTGGTATCCCACTGTTTTGTTCATAAGTCATGTCTAGAATGTGGGACACATTAATCCTGAAGATGACATCTGGGCCTCACGTCAATTTATTTTGAAAGGTATTAAATAAATGACTGTTTCATAGTAGCTGAAGAACTAGGACATATTAACTCTGTCCATGAGGATAAACCAAACCCTTCTCAACAGTCTTAAAACTGTCTCTAATGGCACCAAATGGAGCTAATAGCACCTGGAATCCTCGCTTGCGCAGTTTCTTGGCATACTTTCCTTATTGGCCCCAGAGCCGTTACTATCATCCGGACGGTTCACCTGTAAGGAACGCACCCATGCTCCTATAATTGTCTTGTGTCCTTTGTTTGAGGGGTAATGAAGCTCCCAGCATGCTTCTGTCAGGTGTTTGTGTGCTGTCCCTGAGCTGGTGTGTGTGTATGTGTGTTTGTGGGTCCCAGCTGGAGTTCTTTACTTGCGCTCACACACACACACACACACACACACGGGGCTTTGGTAAAGAGAGAATAGGGCTCATTATTGCTACCTAACTGTGGTGTAAAGCCTCTCAGACACCTGTCCCATCCATGTGTGGCAGGATAATGACCTCACACCTGACACCAGTAGGCCATATACACAGGGCTAATTCAGTCACCAGGAGGTCCAAAGCGAGCATTTACACCCCAATGACACCCCGCGGAATCAGAATGCTACACCTGGACCCAACACAGATGGTTGAAAAGAGAATGCGAGGAAGAGAAAATGCAGGACATTAACTAAGCATCCTCACTCAGTTTATTTTTACAGTCTTCATTGCTTCTCAAAGACAGCAGGTCATATGATTCTGTATGGGGTTTTAAGACCCAAGACTAAAAAAATTAAAGTAAAAATTAACCAACGCAATGCCATTGTGTTGCTATGCAGTTGCTAAGGTATTGTGTGTGTGTGTGTGTGTGTGTGAATATATATATACACACACGGAAATCCATCCAAAAAATCAGCAGTGGGATTTCTGGCTTATTCTTCTTATGCACTAATTTTGCAGTGATGTTAAAGGGGTCATAGTTTCGCTTTCACAACGAATCACACAGCGCCTTCACGACATGGCGCTCACATGGCAACAATACTACAGCGAGAATAAAAGTTACACCTTCTTTCTTTGCGTGAACATTTGGGCGGCGTTATGCAAATCTTCCCACATAGTGACGTAGATATGTAGGGGCGTGTTAGAACGAGCCGTTTTAGGTAGGTGTGGCTGACTCTTAACTTTTATAAAGAATATCTCTTTGGATTTGAGACTTTAGTCTTTGCAACTTTACAGATCTTCTTTATGCACCAAGAGCTTGTAACACTCCAAAGAGAAAGGAAAAATTGAAATCGCATCATATGACCCCTTTAAGTCTAAAATTCTTTTCTGAAAAGTGATTATTTTGGACAGTTTGCTTAAAAAAACAAAAAAACAAAAAAAAACAGTTCACCAGTTCATTTATGTTAACAATTCACTTAAACTGTAAGCCAACCTGGAAGTTAGCATCTCCCGGTTTCATTGACAGAAAATAAGAAAAATGCAGAAAATAAGCTCTGGGACTAAGAAAAGTTGTACAACTTTTATGAAATTTGAAGTACAATCCAGAGGTTTAAGTGAAAATCTAACGTTAGGCAATACACAAGCTACACCATGGTCGCATGACATTCATTAAGCTTCTGACAGCTCTTTCAATCTTTGTTTAAAATCTAGAAGAATTTTCAAGTGTGTGAGTAAGACCACTACAAGACTGTAAAATTAGACTAGAAGTAGATGAGTTTTCCTGTTCGGCATGATGAGGTTTAATGTCCCTGACAACCTCTGTAGTCTCGTCTGTTCTCATCGCCACTTGTCTTTTTCAAAACACATCAAAATATAAAGAAATCACGAGTCAGGTATTACTACTGTGTTTTACGCACTTACAGCTGTTGAATTAAATTCAAATGTTTATCATACAGAATTTTCTTGACAAATAGGCCTTTAAATATACTATGTTGAACTATGATTTTAGGTATTTTCATATGATTCATTATGAATTTTGTTTATTATACAAATCTAATACAAACAAAAGATATGAGATATTATTTCCATGCATTTTGTTTGACACCGGTTTGTTGGCACCCAAACCCTCTTACCAGCTGATCGTTATAATCTAATCACAAACGAGTTACAAAAATTAGTAGTAATAGTAATAATAATGCTTACCTTATCAGCATTCAGTCTTTCTTCTGCAGCAATCTAAAATCCAGAATGAAATGCAGGGGAGCAAAACTCCAGCCATATGTCTGTCCACTATGATTAATTATGACCCTGAACTGTCATCAGCAATGTGACTGTGTTCAATAGCTATGATAGAACACTGTGCTGCTTCACAAGCCTCGGGACAGTAGATGCACCAGGATCTCATGTTGTGTCTCACAGAATAATGTTCTAATTAAAGCCACCCATACAGTGGGTATAGAAAATAATCACATTTTGTTGCTTTGCAGCCTGAAATGAAGACGGACACAGTTTTTGTTTTATCCAGCTGTATTTACCCAGTGCAACTTATACCATCCAAGTGAAAGATATAACACCAACATGTCAGAAAAAAAAAATCAGACACACTGAGTTGGAAAAAGGATCACCCCCTCCTAAAATGACTTGTAAACTCAAACAGGTGTGACTAATCACCTTCTCAATGGCACACAAAGCCATTTGACTTTATTTGCTCAGTGCAACTTATAACATCTAAGTGAAAGATATAACACATGTCAGAAAAAAAAATTAAAAAACAGAATCACTGAGTTGGAAAAAGGATCACCCCCCTCCTAAAAATGACTTGCACACAAAACCATTTGACTTTCAACTCTGATCAGCTGTGGTCATTTTGATTAGCTCAGCATGAAAAGAGCTTTTCTGGAGCATTTCAGGCCATGTCCACACGTACACTGGTATTTTTATAAACAGAGTTTTTCCTTCTTCCGTTCTTCAAAAAATCTCCGTCCACATGAAAACGCAAACGCATGCTATGAAGCGCTGTCAAGAGTATGCCAAACCAACAGGTGGCGATATGAAAGAGCCGGAGGAAACTGGTCAGAGAGGCGACCAAGAGGCCAACAGCAACTCTGAAGCAGCTGCAGGAATTTATGACAAAGAGTGGTCATTGTGTGCATGTGACAACAATATCACAATTTCTCCACAAATGTGGTTTGTATGGGAGGAGTATTTGCAAGAAGAAGCCACTCATTTTTTCCGCGCTCATGTTAACGGATTAAAGCGTTCACTGCACACGATTGTGAACAGGTGTCCTGACATTTTATCCTACCCATCGGCAGTGCGTTCAGGAGCGGTACGTCTGCAGCAGTGCCGAGATCGTTTCCTCACCGAGTCTATTGCTGCGCTGCATGCGCTGAATTAAAGTGACAGCATATTGTTTGCAGTAAATATGAACATGGATTGACACGAAAATGTAATAATTGCACCATAAATGCATATTATTAAAGTATAATGTGTTTCACAGTCAACACATATGGCTTTTTGGCTAGGTTTAAACGGAAAGAGCACTTTTAGATAAAGAAGGCAATAATAGATGGCACTGGTGGAGGAAGGAAAACAAAGTTCTTTATGAACCGCAGGATTGCTTGTAATAAAGATTT
>NW_015639777.1:2081473-2085748 GCF_001515625.1 Sinocyclocheilus rhinocerous | reverse complement strand
AACTGAGCACACAGTGGTTGAAGGAGAAAAAGGTGAATGTCCTTGCATAGCCTAGTCAGAGCCCAGACTTAAACCCCACTGAAAATCTGTGGAATGACTTGAAGACTGCAGTCCACAAACGCTCACCATCAAATTTAACTGAACTTTAGCAGTTCGGCAAAGAAGAGTGAGATAAAACAAAAACTGTGTCCGTCTTCATTTCAGGCTGCAAAGCAACAAAATGTGATTATTTTAAGGGGTGTGATTCTTGTATGTGGATAATAAGTGTATAACAGTCTTCATTCTGAGCAACACTGTTAGGAAAAGGAAGCTGTAAAAAGGAGTTATGCAGATGTATGTAACGTTTTCCTTGTTCTCTTTATGCCTCATAAATGAATACTTTCTAATGCTCTGAGTCTTCATAGACAGCACACGCAAATATTGCTCCTCACGTTGAAATGCACGAGAGATTTGACGCACAACTGATTGTTGTTAACATATTTCTAGGGTAAAATAGCATACATTAGCACACATTTAAATTGTAAAATATATAAAAGTATATTTATAATCAGCATTTCTCTTTAATTATTATTATTATTTTTTTTTTGGTAACACTTTGTAATAAGGTTCCAATGTTAACCTTAACAATAAGTTTAAGGTTGCTAACATTGGTTAACTACATTAGTTAACATGAACTGACAACAAAAATAGCCTACTTCTAAAGCATTTAATGTTAATTTCAACATTTGTTAACTTTATTATACTATGTTTTTTAATGAACCTGTCACAATGAATGTTCATTCTCGCTATTGGTACATGTAATGTTGCCTTGGGATTTGTCTAAAACAAGATATTTTCTAAGGCATCATGATATTTTTTCCAATATTTTGAAACAACTTCCATGTAAGGAGTGAGCATGTAGCTTTAAATGCTGTCAAGGCAGCTTACTCGGTTTTGCTTCTGTCTTTATTTGCCTGTCTCTTTCTCATTCTATCTGTCGCCTCGATATTATTGTAATAGGAAAAGAGGTGACAAAGCTTGGAGGAAGTTCTGTGTGCCTCACAAAACAGAGTCGCTCTTTAGCCCCCATTAACTTTTGTCTCATTGCAACAGTCATGACTACTGATTAACCAGCTGCTACTCTGTGCTCACTCTTCTTTTCTTTCTCTAAATACAGTATTGACAACTAATATTGATTAGTAGATTGTATGTATATACAGGTGCATCTCAATAAATTAGAATGTCGTGGAAAAGTTCATTTATTTCAGTAATTCAACTCAAATTGTGAAACTCGTGTATTAAATAAATTCAGTGGAAGAATCACGTGACACTGAAGACTGGAGTAATGATGCTGAAAATGCATTAAGAAAATATGTTATTCATTATAAATAATAAAATATATGATTTCAAATATTTCACAACATGACTGTTTGAACAGTTGGACTATATAATTCTCGGTTGCGCATATTTGCACAAACACTTTCATAAATTAGCTAAAATGAACGCTTCCCCTTAAGTACATACAATTGTCATGCCTACTCAGCTGGATCAGAAAATACATAAATATTATAATGCACCAGAAACAATAAGAACACAGTAAAAACAGTGATGGAAGACAACTTTAACGTCTCTTCATCACACGGACATTTTAGAAATACATTTTAATTTTCAACCCAATTTTATTGTTAAATAATTTCTCATAGATATCTAATAACTTCCTGTTTAACAAACAGAGACATGAAGGCATGATTTAGTTAATATACACTATATATAAGAAATGTGCACCAAATCAGCATCAGAATCATCTCTGACTGCCATGCTTCCTCCTCCTTTAAATCCGTTCAAACGATGAAACCTGACAACTTCAGGCGCTCATACCACACAAAGAACATGAGCCTTAAAAATACTGCACCAAAACCCTGTAACACAAAACTCACAGAAACCCACAAAACAACAAGTATATTACATTCAAAACAAAAACAGTCATATACTTTCAAGCACATATTACAGAGTATGAAATCTCTGAAAACAATCAATCAGTAAAATATTTTTTTTTTTACTGTAATAACAAAATTTGCAAAATAATTTTAATATAATTTATGCAAAATAATTACATATTTTATCAAAAATTGAAAATTCAAAACAACAAAATACTACTACTACTACTACTACTACTACTGCTTCTACTAATTATTATTATTATTATTATTAAATATATGATTAGAAGCAAAAATATTATCCCATAGATGTGTTACTGCGAGAACACACACACACAAATAATAATTATTATTATTATTATTATTATTATTAAATATATGTTTAGAAGCAAAAATATTATAAAAATCATTGCTGTGTGAACATATATATTTATATGTGGATAAATACAATTCATGCAAAATAAGTATATTATATTTTTATTTTTAATAATAATACTTTTTAATATATAAGAATTTTAAATAAAAAACAACAACAACAAAATAATAATAATAATAATAGTAATAATAATAAATTATTATTATTATTATTATTATTATTAGCAAATATATTATCTCCTATGGCTGTAAGTGTTGCTGTGTGAACAGCGTCACCATTCAATGTACAATATGAATACAATATGAAATTTAAACAACAGCAAAATAGACAGGGCAGCTAAAAGATGTCATTTTCCCGAGCAAGCTATAATCTTAATTTCATATAACAAGCAAATACCTTCAAATCTACTGAATAATACAAGTAATGCAGAAGACTTGATGTTTTTGTAATCATGATGGATTACATTTCATAAACCATACAAGCCTTCTCATTATTTCCAGAATATGGATGAACCTCTGATATTGCCACAACGCTACCTCATCCTGGGGAGCGGCACCATGGCTATATGAAAAAATTCCCGAGGTATGAATAATACATGTTTCTCAGCTGTCTGAGCATATTAGTAATGGGCCTGAATAGCTGATGGGATTTACATGGGCCAAATAGAGCAGTGCCTTACTGAGGGGGCTGTATTAGACTTAATCTAACCAGAGTGCAAATGAAAACAAATTCATAAATATCTGCACTGTGATATAAATAAATAAGTCAGATTGTTGTGCTGACGGCTGCATGCTTGACTGCATGAGAGCGTGACTATGGTGCAAGTGTACAAACAGCCACTCCTCTTAACAAAGGGTTAAAGAAACCGTTTGCTAATCTTGCACTGAGAAAGCATATGTGAGGTTTAATCAGGATTATGTATGTTGGGGGGTTCTGAAGCACAGGGTGATGTGGCATATGAGCTTTTAGTTGAATCAGCATAAATTAGCATTGATGGCCTTGCTAATATGCTACAGCTGCACCAGTGAACCAAATGCGGTTGCTGGGTGGAGGGCCAGAGGAATCTATGACCCCTCTTGGGTCTATTGAAAACTGGCAAAATGCAGGCATCAGTTTAGCCAATTATTCCGATCCTACTCGGCTGGTCCCTGCAGTACACCGCACATGTTTTTATTGTCATAAATGAGACATTTAGAGCAACAGCAGAGTTTATTATTGCCTTATTTGGTTGGATCATTTAAACAGGAAGCACATAAAATCTATTATTTTATAAGTATCATACACTCACTCATACATATTCTTTTGCCAATGCTAATGGATGATGTGACATATAAAGAACTGTGGTTCAAGGAACACACACACACACACACACACACACACACACAAATCCACACACACTCACACACAGCTGTCAGCTTTTCAGACGCACAGCTGTGTTATGTCAGACAAGCCTGGTCCAGCAGTGTCTCTGTATGTCTGGACTTGGCGCCGGTCACTGAAGAGCTTGGCTGATAATTGAAAGCGGCCTGATATTCTGTCAACACCTCATACTTGCAAATGACAAACCGTTGTCTCCACTCATATGAATGGACAGTCCTGGTTTGTACATTTGCCAAAACAGCAGAGTGACACTCTTTCTGTATGCAAGCTAATCACGTATGCTAATCTGTTAGCATGCTAATGGGCTTTTAAATAGAGACGTTTTCTAAGACTAATTAAAGATGTTTTGAAGGAATAGTTCAGCCAAGAATGAAAATTCTGTCATGATTTACTTTACCCTCATGTCCTTCCAGACCCGTATGGCTTTCTTTCTTGCGTGGAACGTAAAAGGAAAAATGTACTGCCCGCTCTTTTCCATGGAGTTACAATGAATGCTCCAAAAAGAATGTAAAAGCATCAGAAAAGTATAATTAAAGATAGTCATAAATATACATACATACAGTGTATGTATACATCACACACACACACACACACACACACACA
>NW_015639777.1:2080302-2081463 GCF_001515625.1 Sinocyclocheilus rhinocerous | reverse complement strand
CACACACACACACACATATATATATATATATATATATATATATATATATATGTACTGCTGTTCAAAAGTTTGGGATCAGTAAGATTTTTAATGTGTTTTAAATAAGTCTCTTTTGTTCATCATGGCTGAATTTATTTGAACAAAAATACAGAAAAAACTGTAATATTGTAAAATATTATTAGAATTTAAAATAATGGTTTTCTATTTTAATATACTTTGAAATATAATTTATTTCTATGATGCAAAGCTGATTTTTCATCATCATTACTCCAGTCTTCAGTGTCACATGATCCTTCAGAAATCATTCTTAAATGCTGATTTATTATCAATGTTGGAAACAGTTGTGCAACTTAATAACTTTTTGGAACATGAGACACTTTTTTCAAGATTATTTGATGAATAAAGTTAAAAAGAACAGCATTTATTTAAAATAGAAATTAAGTTTTGAAGATTTGAAGTTAATGTTTTTTAAATTTAACAACACATTTGCATGTTCACGGTTCTCTGATGTCAGTTAATGGTCACACTGACATGCAGGTAAACAAATAAAATATTTCTATTATACTGTTCAAGTATTGTTTTTATTTTAAAAGTATTTTTATTTAAGTTTAAATTTTTATGATTTTATTATTTTGCTTTAAAAAAAAAGTAGTAAGAATATATTACCTAAAATGTGTGATCTAATAGATTAGGCTCCTCAATATATTCTGTCAACACCTCATACTTGCAAATGACAAACCGTTGTCTCCACTCATATGAATGGACAGTCCTGGTTTGTACATTTGCCAAAACAGCAGAGTGACACTCTTTCTGTATGCAAGCTAATCACGTATGCTAATCTGTTAGCATGCTAATGGGCTTTTAAATAGAGACGTTTTCTAAGACTAATTAAAGATGTTTTGAAGGAATAGTTCAGCCAAGAATGAAAATTCTGTCATGATTTACTTTACCCTCATGTCCTTCCAGACCCGTATGGCTTTCTTTCTTGCGTGGAACGTAAAAGGAAAAATGTACTGCCCGCTCTTTTCCATGGAGTTACAATGAATGCTCCAAAAAGAATGTAAAAGCATCAGAAAAGTATAATTAAAGATAGTCATAAATATACATACATACAGTGTATGTATACATCACACACACACACACACACACACACACATATAT
>NW_015639777.1:2060118-2079008 GCF_001515625.1 Sinocyclocheilus rhinocerous | reverse complement strand
TTTTTTTTTACTTTTATTCATCTAAGAAGCATCAAATAAATATTATTACACAAAAAAACTATCAGGCTGCACAACCGTTTTTACCACTGATAATATTGTTTCTTGAGCACCAAATCAGCATATTAGAATGATTTCTAAAAGTGACACTGAATATTGGAGTAATGGCTGCTAAAAATTCAGCTTAACCATCACAGAAATAATTTACATTTTAAAATAAATAAAATAGAAAAATGTTATTTTAAATTGTAATAATATTTCAGAATATTATTGTTTTTTCTTTATTTTGACTAAATAAATGCAGCCTTGGTAAGCATAAGAGACTTCTCTCAAAAACATTTGGAACAGTAATGTACTGTATATTAGGGAAACAAGTGCCTCACATATAGCCTACAGATTTCAAGAATAGAGAGTATTTAGTAAGCAAAGAAGCATAACGTTTATTTTTTTATTTTTTTATTTTTATTTTTATTTTAAGTTGTCTTCTGAAAATAGTTCTAAAATTTCACACAAGAGTGTAAAAAATGATACATCACTGTCAAGAAGCTAATGAAGAACTTCTAGTCGAGTTCTGTGAGAATCTAAAGCTTGACATTTTCTCCACTTTACTGTATGAGCACATTAAAGTGCTAAATGAGAGATTGGTGGCTGAGCGGGCCTCATTTTTCATTACAGCTGCTGCCAGCTTTAGGGATCTTTCATTTCCTTAATACTAATGAGCTAAAGATGGAGTGAGAAAGAGAGGAAGAGAATGAGACAAACAGACAGACAGATAGGGAGACAGGATGCTTTATGTGGCAGCCCATCTACCCTCACTCCAGTGGAGATAAAGTGGTGGGCGATAGGAGCCTTGGAGACCGCCAATGTCCTCCTGCCTTCAGATATGGCCTGTGATAACACTGGAGTGCAGTGGAGACTGTGCCAAAGCAGGCCAAGATACCCGCTGATGAGAGCACAACAGCTGGCACCTCTGCTGCAGCTTTTCCTGCTCTAATAAAGAGAGGATTATAGGATACACAGGACCATCCTGCCCTCTGTCTGTTTGTCCTCTGAGCAAACTGCAAGATCACTGTATCTACAGAAAAATAATATTACAGATTTACTGGATTTTGTACCAGGCAACATAGCATACAGTCAGAGACTGTTTTGTGTATTTAAATAGTTTCGTTTTCATTATTGGTTTTGGCTTCGGTTTACTGTTTCGGTTTTCGCAACATTACTTTTTTCTTTTTGATAGATAGATAGATAGATAGATAGTCAGACAGATTATATATATATATATATATATATATATATATAGATAGACAGACAGACAGACAGACAGACAGGCAGGCAGGCAGGCAGGCAGGCAGGCAGGCAGGCAGGCAGGCAGGCAGGCAGGCAGGCAGGCAGGCAGGCAGGCAGGCAGGCAGGCAGGCAGGCAGGCAGGCAGGCAGGCAGGCAGGCAGGCAGGCAGGCAGGCAGGCAGGCAGGCAGGCAGGCAGGCAGGCAGGCAGGCAGGCAGGCAGGCAGGCAGGCAGGCAGGCAGGCAGGCAGGCAGGCAGGCAGGCAGGCAGGCAGGCAGGCAGGCAGGCAGGCAGGCAGGCAGGCAGGCAGGCAGGCAGGCAGGCAGGCAGGCAGGCAGGCAGGCAGGCAGGCAGGCAGGCAGGCAGGCAGGCAGGCAGGCAGGCAGGCAGGCAGGCAGGCAGGCAGGCAGGCAGGCAGGCAGGCAGGCAGGCAGGCAGGCAGGCAGGCAGGCAGGCAGGCAGGCAGGCAGGCAGGCAGGCAGGCAGGCAGGCAGGCAGGCAGGCAGGCAGGCAGGCAGGCAGGCAGGCAGGCAGGCAGGCAGGCAGGCAGGCAGGCAGGCAGGCAGGCAGGCAGGCAGGCAGGCAGGCAGGCAGGCAGGCAGGCAGGCAGGCAGGCAGGCAGGCAGGCAGGCAGGCAGGCAGGCAGGCAGGCAGGCAGGCAGGCAGGCAGGCAGGCAGGCAGGCAGGCAGGCAGGCAGGCAGGCAGGCAGGCAGGCAGGCAGGCAGGCAGGCAGGCAGGCAGGCAGGCAGGCAGGCAGGCAGGCAGGCAGGCAGGCAGGCAGGCAGGCAGGCAGGCAGGCAGGCAGGCAGGCAGGCAGGCAGGCAGGCAGGCAGGCAGGCAGGCAGGCAGGCAGGCAGGCAGGCAGGCAGGCAGGCAGGCAGGCAGGCAGGCAGGCAGGCAGGCAGGCAGGCAGGCAGGCAGGCAGGCAGGCAGGCAGGCAGGCAGGCAGACAGACAGACAGACAGATAGATAGATAGATAGACACAGACAGACAGAAATATTGGTCTGTTCTGTATATATTAAATAAATTTATCATTGTCCTAATAATAATATTCAAAGCTGTATAAAAATGCTAGTGTTTCTGTAACTTGTTCTTGTCAACGATTTGTATATAGTTGTATAAGATTTGTACAAAGTTCATAGACAAAATATAGAAAAAATGATGTGGCATGAGCTTCCACAAAAATTGTCAAGTCAAATAAACATTAACATAATTCAGAATGTGTCCATCATAATTAAGTGTAAAAATATAAAAGAAGCCAAGTTATTACTTTCTTTATTCACGAGCAGCACTCATTTAATTAGTTAATTTATGCATTGACTGAATGCATTGAATTAACTTCCTAAGTTTACAAAAACAGCATGATGTGAAGATGACTGAGACATTATTTCAATAAATCTACAAAAAATGGTGCCACATAGGGAGGAAGAATTTCTTTTTTCAGATGCATTTATCATAACATACATTGACGTTATGATAAATGCCTGATTCACTGTCACACATATTTTATTATAGCATCCCTGTTGTTTATGCATAATCTACAGTTCTGAGAACTTTGTCTTTTATTATAATTGTTGTTGTTGTTACTATTCCTCACTGGTTTGTCAAAATGACACCACTGACTTAAACAATTCTGTGGCAGAAAGAATCACACAGAGAGTTCTGTCCATGACAACCTTCGGTTACCACGGTGAGGAATGTTGTTGTTATTGCCAGCGCTGGTCATATCACGGGAATCCCAAACTCACAAACAACCATGTTCTAATGGGCTGCCCATCTGGCCAATAATCCTGAGTCAATGAAAAAACCTTTTTAAAGTGACCTCTCAACTGGAACAAATTAACATGTGAATTATGTGCTAAATAAAGCAACCCATAGAAAGCCACAAAGTCAGAATGTTATAGATCAATGCAGTCATCACTATCCATTCCTGAAATTTTGAAGATAAATAAAGAAGTTAATATTATTGAATATTTTTTTAGGACTAGAAATATAATATAATATAATATAATATAATATAATATAATATAATCAGGCTGTCATTTTTTTCTCACAAAGACAAATTTAGTTTAGACATAAAAACATATGTTGGGCAATAAATAACTTTTGAGTGTTGCTTTGATATTGTTTCATTTGAAGACGTGAAGAATTGAAGTCTACCTTCTGCTAAATACTGAGCAAAGGGTCTGAATACTGTGACCATGTGATATTTCAGTTTTTCTTTTTAATAAATCTGCAAAAATGTCAACAATTCTGTGCTTTTCTGTCAATATGGGGTGCTGTGTGTACATTAATGAGGAAAAAAAATTAACTTAAATGATTTTAGCAAATGGCTGCAATATAACAAAGAGTGAAAAATTTAAGGGGGTCTGAATACTTTCCGTACCCACTGTATATTCAGAATTGCTAATAAATTACACAAATTAATCAGCAAGTAACACATTGAATTAAACATTACATTTGAAGTGGAAAGACTAAAATAGTACTTTCTGGTAAAACGTAAACTTGTGTAGAAACAATTTTCACTCAAAAATCGCTAGTAAATTTCACAAATAATTACAACAAATCAGCAAGTAACACATTGAATTAAACATTACATTTCAAGCATAAAAGCTGAAATATTTTATGGTAAAACATACTTTTTTTTTTTATTATTATATTTTTTTTTACATATTTGAAAACTCATTTTGGTAACACACTAGTTTAGGAGTCAATTCTCACTATTAACTAGTTGCTTATTGGCATGCATATTATTAGCATATTGACTGTTTATTAGTACTTATAAAGCCTATATTAAT
Organism: Sinocyclocheilus rhinocerous; assembly: GCF_001515625.1. Taxonomy (NCBI): domain Eukaryota; kingdom Metazoa; phylum Chordata; class Actinopteri; order Cypriniformes; family Cyprinidae; genus Sinocyclocheilus; species Sinocyclocheilus rhinocerous. Next base: position 2,074,925 of record NW_015639777.1, on the reverse strand, counting down.
GCCTTATTCTGCATGACCATATTTTACATCCCATTAATTCTACCCCTTACCTAAACTTAACAACTATCTTACTAACTATTATTAAGCAGCAAATTAGGAGTTTATTGAGGCAAAAGTCATACTTAGTAATAGTGAGAATTGCTCCCCAAACTAAAGTGTGACCCTCATTTTTACAATGTATATATGTATACCTTTTGGAAAATAAATAAACACTAAATTACAAATAAAAAAAAATATATATATACAGTGTATATGACTTTCAGTTCAACTACCCACACACATATATAGCATGGAAAGAGCACCCTGAAAACATCTATCTCACACCACCACAAGTGGTTCAGCCCTTTCATGTCAGGCATAATCAGCCGGTGTATGAACATGGTGCCAAGCGTCTGTGTGCCAGGAAACCTGTGGATGTGGCCCTGGCACCCTGCACCGGCATTTGCTGTGACATATTGCCCGTGTGATCATTCCACCTCAGGGTCGTGTGTTCCTCTAGCACGGCTGGCATCCCTTCCTGACAGCAGTGATCCAGATCCCTCACCCTCCTCTCTAATCACTCGTTCTCCAGGGATAGAAGGGTGAATGGGGGGAGAAGTCATCTGAATGAGAGGCAAAGGCCTGGCATGCTTTACAGGGCTCATTTCTGTAATTCATTCTCCGTCTCTCAGGGCCTGAACATTGGCAATGAATCCAGCCGAGGGTTTTCTCTTTCATTACTTTGTCTTTCATATTACGCTCCACACTCTTATTTGACTTTTCATTTTCTTTCTTCTCTCCTGTACGGTCATTCCGCTGCCTGGCACAATAAGAAACATTGATTTTGAATGAACGAGGTGTTTTGGAAGCTGGAAGAGACATGCTCACTGCAGAGACCTATTTTACTTACAATCAGACACGCAAGCCCTCAAAGTGCTTCCATATGCTCCTGCGTAATGACATAGATTCAATATCTATATCTATATTGAACCAATATGCTTTATTTCTAAAAACTCATACTTGTCTCAAATGAATCAAGAGGCTTTTGAGCAGCGCCTCTCAAATTAAAGCATTACCAAACACATCTCAGTCTCACAGACCATAAATACACTCAATCCAGAAACAAAATACCAGTCTGAAAAGCTATTTCAAATCTAATGTCAGAAATTAAGCTGAGAACAGAAAGATATTGTTAATATTTAAGCCATTCAATTTATACTTAGTAACGTTATATTGATTTTTTATTATCATTATCATAATCATATTATTATCATAATTTTGTTTAAAATGTTTCTTTTATTTTTATTTTATCCACTTATAATATATTACAAATAAAGTAGCATTAATGTTTATAGTAGCAATATAGGTTTATTTCTGATTTTAAAAATGTTTTTATTTATGAATCCAGTTGTTTTATATTAACTGTTTATCTATCAACCATAATAAATATTGAATATATATAAAATTATTTAATATGGTTAACTAGTAGTTTTTCAGTGTGATGAAAAAAAGGAATCTTATAAAGAATATACAGTATGTGATATATAAAATGTTATTTGCTATTCGAAAACTAATATGAAAAAAGCTCAGCTACCTCCACAATCCTAAAAATGTACTTTTTAAAACTAGTATTATTTCTTTTAGTTAGTTACTACTGAATACTGGCAAATCCGTATTCTAATCTTTCCAAATTTAAATAATCTTTCCATCTTGCCATATTTTCAGAGGCCAGATCTTGTCTTTGTTTATGAGTGAGTGACTGCCATTGTGTGCTAATAGCTACTTTAAATAGCACCAATTAGCCAGAAGCCTGAGATGTTCAATCACTCTGAGGCTATTAGCCTGTAATCAGGTGCTGTTCAGGACCCGGCGTGTTCCACTCGCTCGCTCCATCTCTCCCTGTCCATTTCTCTCTGCGGGGGGTCAAGAAAGCAGGAGGAAAGGGAATGAAGCCCCTTGATGACCATAAAATGAGGACTAAATGTTCATGGTTGAGTGGCAAATCGTATAGAACTAGATTGTGTTTTTAGTCTTGTGGGGCAGTTTTAATGGAAAAGTGGGCGATAACTGTTTAAATGGCTGCTTTGCATATTTGTGAAACGACACTTTTCTTTTTTTTAATTGCATCCCCAAAATGGGAGGCACTGATGCCTGGATATAATGGTATTTTTACAACCAGTCAAAAAAATTTGGACAGACCTTGTGTAATATTTATTATTACTGTTTTCCATTTAGAATAATATAATAGTCATAAAACAATGAAATAACATTAAAAACTAAATTTTTAACAAAATAACAAAATTTTAGATTACAGCTCTGAAAACTCTGTATAATCTCATTCTCTTCAAGATGTTCATGCTTGGATGAATATTAAATGGTATAAAACAGCTCCAATATTTGCTTTGCACTTGGCTGCTTGTCTGCCTTTTCATTATCTTTTATATAAAAAAATAAAAAAATAAATATTAATTTTAATATTTTTAATTTGTATGTATGTACATAATTACTCCTGTCTTCTGTCACATGATCCTTCTGAAATCATTCTAATATACTTATTTGGTGCTGTAGAAAAAATTTTTTTTTTCAGCTTTCAACATTATCAATGTTGAAAATAGTTGTGCTGCTTAATATTTTTGTGGAAGACATAATACATTTTTTAATTCATTGATGGAGATACAGTTAAAAAGAACAGAATTGATTTGAAATAGATTTTTTTTGTAACATTGTATATGTGTTTACTACAGCATTTTAGCAAATTAATGCATCTTTCCTGAATTAAAAAAGAAAAAAACCTGGCCAAACTTTTGAACAGTATATCAACCCAATCAACTGTGTCCAAACACTAGCTAGTAGTGTATAATTAAATAAAAAAATCTTTAAAATATTAATCTTAAAGCTATTACTGGACAAACTGACCTGCTGTTTTTTTTTTTCCAGTGATCACTTTTATTATTGAATACAGTTTAATGCACACACACATTTACCCACACGCACAACATACAATGTCATACTGTCTCACACCTGTTCAAACAATCCCGACTTTACAACAGCAGCCCAAGCTGCTTGTTTTGATAATAACTCTGTTGGCCGGAAACATTTCCAGACCACTGATTCTTGTTTGACTGCTGCTCTGTTGAGTTTGACCAACGCTACACGGAGGCCTATTCTTATCAAACAGGATGTGATCATTTCCCACAGTCACCCTCTTCGCTACTTAGTGCCAGACAAGGCGCCAGCAGACAAAAACGCCAAGGTGTACAATCAAACAAAGAGTGTAAATCAGACTTATACACACTTATACATTGTCCGGCTTGTTTATGGAAAATTAGTATGGAAAGTAATATGACTGTCTGCAATGATGATTGATTACTGTTTAAGTGGAAAAAAGACAGGATGTGGGTCTCATCAGCTGCGGGTTTCTCATCATTTCTCATAAAAAAATATTCTTGTAGCTGGTTATATGCTTATAGACCAGATGATTGACAGCTGGGGGAGGTGTGGCTAATTCCAATGTGTATATTTGTTCTAAACCTGAATGACATAAGCAGTATGTTGGCTTTGTATGTAGTAGCAACACACAGGTGCATTTTGTACCTGCTGGGAATGAGGGGCCCTCAGGAGCCTCCATAAGTGTGTACGGTGACAGCGGGTCACATCTTTTTTTCACAACATTCCCCTGCCCTTTTGGAATTTCTCATTTCGGCGAGGCTGAAAATAGCTGAGAAGCACAAAACCTGAGAATCTGAGAACATGTGACGCTGTGACCTCAGAGCATGCTGGGAGACGCTGCAAATCTGCAGGCGGTATCTACAGTATCCCACGGACATCTACGGGCTCCGCTGTTTTTAACCTTGAGAGGGATGAAGAGAGAAAGGGGGAGTTGCTAAGTGTGCAAAAACGCTTGGGGTTTTCTTTTGTCGGAATTGATTTTACTATGCAAATGCTGTTAGCAGAGATAAAATGTAGAATACCTGCAGAATCTGCATATTTGGTTCAACTGTCTTATTGTTTTTCATGCATAATCTACTCTAAAATAGATCAGTCCATTAGGGGGCACAATCAGAGAAGAGACTGCAGGCTTAAGCATAAAGCAGTCCACAGATAGGTAAACAATAAACAATGCAATAAAAAAATGGTATCATTTACTTGAATTGGAATATTAAGTACCTATCAAAGATATTGGTGAAATTGTACGCAACTTGCATTCAAGACAGGGCTGATGTGTTATTTGTGTGGAGAGGTTTTGTACAAACAAATGCCTTCTTGAGTGATTGTTCAGTGAAGAATTGTCTGATTCATTTCAAATAATTTATTCAATGGACGAAAAGTAATATTCCATGCCTTTAACAATCAACTGATTTAAATGAAACAGTTTCTAAATATATTCTCGCTACAAGAATCCAATAACAGTTTATTCTACATGTTTTAGTAATTGTGCTCACAACTAATTTAACGGACAGAAAACCGAGCACGAGCAAATTAATTTATGATGTGAGACCTTTATTAGCAGAGCATCATGTAACCATTCACTACATTTATGTGAAAACACAATATTTACAGAACAAAACATTTTTGATAAAAAATATTTTAGAATAATTACAATCAGCTGGTTGAACATATATTCTCTTACACATACATTTATAGAACATCCTCCTTGTTATGTACAGTATTATTTAAGTCAACACTTATCGTAGTTCTTTACAATATTAAACAGCAGGGAAATCCCTGTTCAACACAAATCACCTAACAAAGATGTCAGATGTTTACATTTTCAGTTTGATTCATAAAGCTTGACAGTCTGCTGTTTTTAGTAAAATTAGATCCGAGGTGCCTTTAGTTATGTTTCAGTTGGAATTCCAGTGGAAAGGGGGTGAAGGGTTTGGATTCTCTGTTCAAATTCAGCATTTCCCCCACTGAGAGAGAACAGAATGGGCACAGGAGAAATCTGGCTGGCTTCACCGCATCTTTGACAGAGCCGACGTTAAAATGTTTACATATTCTGATTTAGTAGCTATTAGTTTCAGTGCTGCTCCCCTGCGATTGGGCCTGGTGTGTGTTGGATTCCCTGGTGAAGCTGGGCTTGGCTTTGGATGGGTTCAGTGCACACCTGTGAGAGAGGAATGAATAGAAGGGGTGTGTGAACTGTGTGCTCCAGACTGACTGGCGCCACCGACAAAACAGAGGGCATGCTTGATCAACAACCCAAAACAAACCAGGTCAAACAACAAGCGCAGTGCTACGCGGGCCCGGACTGCTAACCTCGTGCGTACGCGCTCCCACACACAGCTGCGGGCCAACCAGCCCTGACGCTTCACTTTGGAGCGACCGTCAAACCCCCCTCTTAGCAAGACCGCCACAGAGCGGACAGTTATTGTGCAACCTACAGCTGGGTTCGAGTGGCTGCCAGCGTCCGGGAGCCAGAGTTACAGTCCAGCCAGAGCGGAAAGCGCAAGTAGTTCATTCATACTAACAGGAATATTATGGTAATAACTTCTATCTATGCGTTTTTTACTGTCACGGCTCTATTAATAATAGCCATTGCAGCTGCATGTACTGCCAGCTCTATTAGAAGTCTGTTACCCAATTATCCTGACAGTTCAGCCCTGTTCTTTAGCTGTGAATTCTGGGTAATGAAGCATTTCTCTGGCTTTTTCCACTGCTACATGTGTACAAGCTTTTTTGAAATAGTCTTAATGCAGGCTGATTAAAACACTTGGTGTATTTTTGCTTTGTTGTATCAAAAGGATGCATCGAAATAATTATTGGTTCGGAAACAAAAATATGACAGTATTTTGGCAGCAAAACTCTATACTTAATAGAAAATATTTTTTATTTAAAAATAGTAATCAATTAAATTGGATACATTTGTTATTATTTATGTTTTATTTATTTCATGTTTTAAAAGTAATGTGTGACACTGAATGCGATGGGAAATCATTTTAAAATGATTAAATTAATAATTAAAAAGCAGTATTTGACTATTCATAAAAACAAGATACTTCCAAGCCTACACATGGAAGTGCCGAAGAACCGATTTTCATCAGACCATGCAAATTTCCCAGTGTATCAGATTAATTATTATACATAACCTTACATGAGACATGGGATGAGTCCTTTGAGAATATTTTATATTGAATTTCATGTACTCACCGATGTGCAACATTTCAGCGACACAAAATTGAGTCTTCCTTATTGACACCCGTCGTCCTCTGAAAGCAAAGGAAACAGGTGCGTTTATTCTTACTGCGGCTAATGGTGAGGTGACATGAGGGCCACAATAACCATCAATAAGCTATTGTGCATGGAGTCATTTATTTAAAATAATAATGATCATACAGGAAACAAATAAATATGCACACACACACACACACACACACACACATGCATATGCAAAGGTTTAGATATACTACAATATGCCTACATAGCTGAAAGATGATATTACATAATCAGGTTACATATAAAATTACATAAAATTGAACACTAAGAAAATTTAAATGTTTTTACATTTTGGCAAAGAACAAGGAAACACAGGCCTCCAGCACTCTGATCTATAGCATCATATTTCGTCTGGTGCAGTTCATAGAAACACACATTATTTTCACTTCCGTGCGTAATGAGGCTACTGTGCACAGCCAATATCACCATAGTTGTTTTAGTGAACGTTCAAGAAGGTTTCGGGTCCTGCTTACCTGCTCTGTGTTGATTTGCGTGAGAGGGGTACGTGTGGAGGCGGGTGGGCTCGTCTGTTTCAGGAGAGCCGGGTGCGTCTCCAACGCCAGCTGCAGGTCCAGGATATAGTCAATGACATGCTGGAGGATCTCCACTTTACTGACTTTCTTATCCTGCGGAATAGAGGGCACCAGGCGCTTGAGTCGGCTGTAGCAGTCGTTCATGTCGTACTGCAGACAGAAAAGATCCTCCTCTTCCATTTTGCATCGGCTGCACTCCGACAAATAACGCAATGAGAGCTGACTGCAGCCAGAAGAAACCTTGTGAGGGCGAACCGGTGCGCTGGCCTTCATTGTAATAAACAAAACCACAAAGAGCTAAACGAGAAGGGGGGAAAACAAACGTACGCGGGAAGCAACAAGAGGTTTCGTTTAAAAACCCAATTTGGTGCACGCAAGAAAAGGAGCGCAGTTCTATCCTGACCACATCTCCTCTCTGAGTGAGAACGCACAGTGTAAAACACCGGATGAGTTGAGGCTGGTCATATATAGAGGAAAAGGGGAGGCGCCACCCGCGCGAGCTTTGACAGTCCTGCGCGAGGAGAAACCGATCAGTCACGAGCTCCCGTGATGATGGACCTGTAACTGCGGAGGGGCTCAAACGCAAATAAGAGGCTGCTGGGTGAAACGTATCTCACTCTCTCTCACTCTCTCTCACTCTCTCTCTCTCTCTCTCCCCCTGTGTGTGTGTGTGTGTGTGTGTTTAACCGCGTGCGGAAATTGTATGTGTGTTTCCAAAACAGAAATAATGAAAGAGGTACAAAGATTTTCATTCGTTAATTATGAACGAAAATCATTTCATTGTTAGCCTGCATATTTAGCAGGTCAGTAGGCTAATTTACGCCATGGAGCTTTAAAATAGCATAGCAGAGACCGGGGCAAGTTGTCACACTGGGGATTTGACAGCAGTTGTCAGTAACTCGTATGAGCTCAGAAGTCGAATTATGAAAATATTGCCTAGAAATGGTTTTGTATGTTGATTATAAATACCTAGTTCAAGCCCCTCTTAAATAAAATAAAACATATATATATATATATAGAATTCTACCCTTAAAACTAAAATGTTTGCTAGCTTTTGCATCAAGTAAGCACAATAAAACTTTATTATTTAGTTATTAAGGCACACCTAGATAAAAAAAGGCAAATTTTAATTAACACTTTACAAGAGGGTCACATTAGTTAACATTAGTTAAAGAATTAACTACATTTGTTACATGTATCAATACATTTGTTACAGTATTTATTAATCTTTGTTAACTTTAGTTAATAAAAAACAATAGTAAATTCTACAGATGAGGAGCAGTGTAGCTAAAAGGTCGAGATCCCATAGAAACCAAACACGTACAAGGAAGAACTAAAGAGTATGTAGACGATGTTCTGCGAGTTCGAGAAGGAGTATATGTTAAAAGTAGGTCAGATAAGTAAGAAGGAGCCAGGTTATGTAATGCCTTATAAACAAGAAGCAAAATTTTGAATTCAATACGCTGTTTAACAGGAAGCCAGTGCAGTTGTTGGAGAACAGGAGATATGTGTTCCATGGTAGGATTTCTAGTAAACAACAACAATAATAATAAAACAATGACAACAATAATAAAACAAAATAAGCAATAAGCAATTTATATATTTCCAAAAAACAGTCAATATCCATTTGCAAACTTCATATTTGCATATGAATATTTCTTCATATTTCATATTTGTTCAAACACTTCATACAGCATCGAAGGAGCAGGATATGTTTTTCCAGGCTAATACTTTGAGTCCAGTCACTCATACATGATCAGTCACCTCAACACCCAATGCTCATGGAGTCACCAACATTAACAAACTCTTCTGTAGGCGTCTGTAGACGACTGTAGGCCAGTCCCCTAATGTCCCTTATTCGCAGCAGTCCACCTTCAAATAGTCTCACAACCATGGCAAGTTGCCAAGGCGATGGAAGTGCCTCCCCTCTGGTGGCAACAAGTTAGAATCCGCTTTGCTTTTCCTCTCACTTTGATGCATGGAATCGTGTAATGTTCTGCCTATGTGTGTGATATGTATTAGGTTATCATGAGTCTTTGTCATGAAAAATTCTACTTGCCTTCTGCAGGTGGGTTGGCCAAACACCCTGCAGCTTAGCAGGTGCAAAGAGTTTGCAAATAGCGCTATCCGTCATGTTCTGAAAAGGGGTCCTCAAAATGTAGCACTGCCGTCCTCCTTTGAAAACAAAACCACTTACGATGCATAAAGCCCTGCAATTAGCACATCACAACAAAAATCCTCGCCGTTCTTTTCTTGTTTAGTCAGAACTTGCAATGGTTGGTAATACTTTATTTAAAAGGGAACATGCAAGGCCATTACAGGAATTTTACCACATCTCACATCTAACTCAGGGCTGAGAAGCATTAAAAAGATTTAGCATGCTGTTTGACTATAAACCAAATCATAGACTAGGTATGAAAGGTGAATTTTATAATGCATAAATACAGAAAATTATTATAAATAATGACAAGAATGTTTTATTTTTGTGTGTGTGTGTATATATATATATATATATATATATATATGAAAAAAATTTGTCTGATAAAATTAAAGTCGTGTACGTGCATGTAAGATGTAAAGACATGCATAAACATGAAGAAAAAAATATTAAACAGAAAATATCTTTTAAAATGTATTCTTTTAAAATATCACATAAATTGTCCTTTTTACGGTATGTCAAAGCAAGGTTAGTTCTGGTAGTAAATTGTCATTTGGTGCAACTTCCTAAAAACATATTGATATTATGAATTAATATTCATTATATTTGTAAAACAACAACAAGAAAATATTATTTTATTCAAAATGCATTATTACTTTTTGCTTAATAGTTACACCACATGCCATTTTTCATCTATATAAAACCAACATAAATTCAATGAGTACATTTCTAAGACATGGACACTCTTATATTTCACTGACGAAAATATATTTTGATATACATTGATCATTTGAATATATGGTTCATATTCTCTTTAATATGATCATATTTTAGTTGACTTTTTAATCTGCCTATTTTCTGTTTTGTGTATTATTTATGGCTCCTGGTGGTGTCCTATAGTCCCTAGATGGGGGTTGTGTCCATTCAGATGAAGAGAACACACATCTCACTCTCTCTTTCAAAGACAGCTCTTCAAAAGAGACAAGTGTATGAATCTTTGATGGTAACCTTTCCCAGAATACCTCTCCGTCTCTCTCTCTCACTCTCTATTTTAGCCCCCGGGCAACAGGATACACTGTAACGCCTGTCTGCAGGCACCGTTACAGAACTTAGCAAATGTGTCTTTTCCTCCTTAACAAAATCTTGGATAAATGTCATTGAATAGATAAATGTAACTCTTTTAATTTAAAGGTGAAGTGTGTAATTTTTTGATGTTGAAATATCATACCATCTTAATATGGAAAGGCAACTACAATAAATAGGCTGATTCCCCTGAAAAGTATAATCTGTTAGCAAACTGTTTGTTTGAGCATGCTGACCAGCCCAACACAGCAACACTGGATCAAGCAATGGTGTGAGTTTTGGTGTGAAATTGTTCAAAGTTTAAAAGTATATATATATATATATATATTTGTAAAAATGTACTTATAGATAATAAAATATTAATGAAATAAAAAGCCACTTATGATTTTTCTGTCATTTACTCATCTTAAGTTGTTCCAAACCTGTATAGATTTCCTGTATGATATTTTGAAGAGTGTTGGTAACCAAACATTTGACGGTAGCCATTGACTTCCATAGTCTGGAGAAAACTACTGTGGAAGTCAATGGCTATCGTCAACTGTTTGGTTACCAACATTCTTCAAAATATCTTCTAATGTGTTCAGCAGAAGAAAGAAACTCATACAGGTTTGGAACAAGTGGAATGTTAGGAAATGCATTTTCAATTTGGGTGAACTATCCCTTTAAATGTATTTAAAGTGAGTACATTTACACTGATTATGTTTCTTAATACACCAAGTATAAGTGCAATTTGTTATAATCTCAATTTAAAAGTTTTACTTTAAAGTACATTCTAAATCATTGTTTAAATAATCTTTTGTCATGCTTCAAAGTACATTAGAGAAAGAATTAATGTGAATATATGCGTATTGTAATGAGTCAACGGAGTGAGGATCCATGTGCAGCTTTATTTATAAAAGATCAGCATTAAGACAGGCAGGGTTAAATGACCAGTAGACAGGGTTATCAGAGACTAGGTAAAAGCAGAGTCCGAGTACAGGCAGAGGGTGAGGGCAGGCAGCAAACAATACATAAAAGAGTCCAAACAACAGAGCAAGGGGATCGAGGCAGGCAGCAAGAATTTGTGAATCAAGGAACAGTCCAGGGTCAAACATGGTAATCCAACAGAGTAATACAAGAGAACGCTCAGAAATGTCAGCCAAGGCAAAACAGGAGTTCGCAATGAGCATGGGGAAAGGAGGAGCTTATATAGTTCTGGGAATGACCAACAGGTGTGCTAGTAATCAGCGCCAGGTATGGGGTTATGGGAAATGGAGTCTGTGGGAAAGCTAGTATTCCAGTGATGGTGCCGTCTGCTGCTGTTCAGGGGGAACCACAGAGCCCTGATTCGTGACAAGTATAAATAAATTCTTGTCAGTACTGTACATTCGGCAATACTCTTTACTATTTCAAAGAATTTATTATGAAATTACAAACAAACATGTACTGAAGCACTCTAAGTTCAGCATTTAATATAAATATAAGCTATAATACATTTTAATATATTTGTAGTTGAGCGCAATTAAACATGCAATTAAGTGTCTGAAAACAAATAAAAAAAAGAAATAAGTAAATAAAAATTAAAGTATATAATTTAAAGTGTACTTCTTTTTCATAAGGGTTAGAACCTTTTAGATACAGATGCAGTGAAAGATCTTTCACTCAAATAAACACTAAAAAGAGAGAATGACATCCAAGTAAATTGTGGCCAAATTTATGATGACCTCATGATTAGTCCTAACAAATCTCTCATGCAAAGGACAAATTACCTGTTTTTAATCACAAAGCTTAGACATGTTTAAGCAGATGTTGTTTTCACTTCTGTAAACCGGTTTGCTGTAACTTCCCTATTACAGATAGCTGGGAGGATGCAGGCATAAAACAATTGTTGCTTAGTCTGCATTATCATTGTGGATCAGTGTTGTACCTTGCTGTTGTGTTACTGCTGAGCTCCATATCCAGACTAAACAAACCATCATAATGTTCAATATAAGCCTTAGCAGTTTAGTATGTACTTCAATTAAATTTGATCAGTGATGCAAACTGTTGTCATTGTGATGGGCGGTTGCTGTTTTTCTGTCTATCATTGTTGGCGATGGGAGTTTATTTAGTGGGTCTGACTGCCTCTTATCCTCTTATCCTCACACTCACACATGTAGACACATCTGCAAATAAACACTCTACCCTCTTTGTAAGTTTCCTGCCTTGGTTTTGAAATTATAGCACATTATGCAAGTCTGTCACAGACTCAGACAGTCTAAGCTGGGGTTATGTGATCCTGAATGCAGCGATGCAGAAATGATAGCTCTTTGCTTTCCAAACATTAGACTGCTCCTGAAGATGGGCGTGTTTGCACACATAAACCCACATGCATAAACATACAGACATAAACACACCCACACACCTGCACAATAAATAAGGATTCATCTGCAGTGTGTTAAAGGAATACTTCACCTAAAAATGTCATTTATACACCCTCATGACTCTAAACATATTACATATGACTCATGCACAATTTTTTTATAGTATGATATGATGACAATATGACAGATTTGAATATAATTTTAAGTCATCATTCACTAATTCTCACCATGCTTTCCTGGCAGTGAGCTTCTAACTGTTCTGGTTGGATCGCTGAGAACTGAATGAGTCCAGTTTGTGAATGAATCATTTAGGCTATTTTTTTCTGAAAAAAATGTGTGTGTGAAATCATTTAGGCTATTTTTTTCTATTTATTTTTCTCTCATGAAGGACTGATGTCAACGTTTTTAGTTACTAACTACTTCAATTTTTGTTTCTAGATCAATTTTATTATGCTTTTTATTTTAATTTTTTTAAGGCATCCGTCCCTAAATGGAAGAAATCAACAAATTCTCCCTACTAACTAAAGAAACAAAATCACACAGGTTTAGAACAGCATGAGAATAAGTAAATGATTATATATTTAACTCTCCAAAATACTGCCTATTATTTAGCTACACATACATTCTTTCTAGAAGACCAGCACAGAAAAACAGGTCCCATTTGTTATTTTATGCATCTATTTCCCTCCAGCTTATAATAAATTATGTTCACAGCTTGATGATTTTATTCTGGTAAAATTTCTATCCATTTTAGCTTTGTGGAAATGAACACATTACTCTTTTGTGTAAGTAAATGCTTACTTACACATTTGTTTTTCGAGGAGCTGCACCTTCAAGAGAATATCTTCGCCGTTTTGTCTAAACTGAGTATAAGATGTGACTTGAAGATTAAGAATAAACCGTACTGTCAATGTTGAGGTTGATTATTGAGAAGTTCCTGAGAAGTGTTAACAGAAGAACAAGAAAACGAACAGACCAAAGTGTCTGGAGATCTTACGCTTTAGGTCAACTCCTGGATCACAACCCAAAAATGAGTCTCAGATCTGCCTTAATGATCACAAATAGAAGTGAAAAATCAATGCTAAATGGAAATAATAAAATGCAACCATACAATTTTACAATAAATAAAACTGTATAGTTTGGAGAGCAAAATAAATAAGCTTATACAACAGATAGTTCTAGTAGTCTATTTTTTTTATTGAATTGAATTGAATCTTTATTGTCATTGTATGCACACAGTGGTACAAGCAGCGAAATGGGGTTAGCAGCTCTTTATGAAGCACAAGAAAAATATACAATAAAATAAACAACTAATAATAATAAGAGACCATACAAATAAGCCATTACAAACATATAGTGTACATACTATACTCCAGTATAGTGTTTAGAGTTAGGATAGTGCAAGAGGCAGTATAATGTATCAGCAGCAGCATTGCACATATGTTATGAATTGTAAACATGTTCACAATATAGTTGTAAGTAGTAAACAGTATAATCAGCCTATACAATAAATATAACAGTAACAGTAAATGGTATAAACAGTAGCCTATAAGAAGTAGTGCAGCAGCAGAAGTTGTGGAGTAAAGTGAGATGGCAGTACCTTGTAACAACAACAATATTGCACGTATGTTCATCAAGTATGAATAAATAAATAAATAATGGACAATATTCACTGTTATAAATAGTAGACAGATAGTGTGGGAGTGGTTATAAATTCAAGCTTGATTCAGAGCGGCCACAGCTCTAGGGAAAAAAACTGTTTGACCAACGTTATGATCTAACGTACAGTTCAACGTCATTGGCACTGCTTATATCAGTCAGCTTGTCTATATTTGCACATTCCAGACAGTCTATCAGTCTGTGTATTAGTTGTGGGAATTTTTCAGTGACTCTTTCTGTAGGTCCCATTGTTATGCCAGTAGGTCTTTATGAATGAGTCATTACATCATAGGGCTGGGCGATATAGCTAAAAAATGTATCAACGATATAATGTTTCATATCGTTCGGTATCGATAATTATTGACATTTTTTATTGACATTTTTTTTTTTAAACAGAGCAGTGCAGCAGTTATATTTGTCCGTCAAAAAAATGCGCTGAATATGCGTTCTGTGTGAATGGCTTGGTTTCGGTTTTAACCTAATCAAGATCTTCTCCGCATTGAGCTTCTATATTTCTCTAATATTTTGAATGCATAATGCAGCATCTGCACGTCTCGTGGGCTAGACTAACAAAACATTAAACTATGTCACTTACATCATCATCACCGCATCTCGTGCTCCACTGATGACGCTCCCTGATGCACATCTAACGTTGGATTGTACTATTTTTGCATTCAAATGCAAATGTTTATTTTAAATTCGACTAATATTCATTCTTTACCCACAATCTCCTCATCACAGGCAGGCACCGCCCTCATGTTCGTGTTTGTGTGTGCTGTCTGCATCACTCATATCGTGCACTATATCAAACATTTTTTATATCGTTATCGAAGAAGG
>NW_015639777.1:2026355-2059855 GCF_001515625.1 Sinocyclocheilus rhinocerous | reverse complement strand
CATTCAAATGCAAATGTTTATTTTAAATTCGACTAATATTCATTTTTTTATTCACAATCTCCTCATCACAGGCAGGCACCGCCCTCATGTTCGTGTTTGTGTGTGCTGTCTGCATCACTCATATCGTGCACTATATCAAACATTTTTTATATCGTTATCGAAGAAGGTGTACCGTCGATAAATATCGATACCGTTTTATTGCCCAGGCCTATTACATCATTCATTCAAATGATTCTTTCAGAACACTGATTCATGCAGGAACAAAGCAAGTAGCTGTGTTCCATTTCGAAGGCTGCAGCCTTTCAAGATCACATTTGTTGGCCGCACACTTCATCAATGTCTCATGTTCATGTCTCATTTCAGAAAAGTAATCATTATAAAACTGATTAAAGAACTGTTATTCCTCATGGGGCATAAATTACATACTCTGTTTCTTTCTTTTCTGAAATGAGGCAGCCTTGATGAAAAATTGTGCAGGCTTTGAAATGAGACACAGCTAGTGACTGTCTCAATGACAGAGTTATTGAATTATTTGCTTAACCTTTTTGTGAACTCCACCTTGTTTTGCTCAGAGATGTTAAATTCTGCTGTGGCTTTGTATGGAACCATACTTTGTCTAAAATGTTTCTTGAACTGTTTGTTAAAAAGCAATATCACACCTATGCTTTTAGTCTGAACAGTACTCTTGTTTCTGTGATATTACTTGTGAGAAACTGTTCCCATATAATTTGTTGTTGACGCCAAATGTTGTGTGTGCAATCAAACTTTAGGGCATTTTGGTAAATATTAATCTTTCCTATAATATATACTCTGGAATGTTCTGCTGTAATTGACAAAGCTGCTTGTTTTCAAACTTTTTTATTACAGAAACTAGGTGTTTCAATATATTAAATTCACCAAAATAATTTTTGTGATTCCACGAGTTTCAAGAACTGCATGTTATTTAATAAAACGCAGGGAAAATTCTTACACTTAGAGTTTACACCTTGATTTTATGTCAGTGTGTGTTTAAATTATATTATTTTACTTAATTTAAATAATTTAAAGTCATCCTGTGGGTCGTTAGAAGTTTGTCGAGGACCTCTAGTGGGCACCGGCTCCCTGGTTGAGAACCACTGCCCTAAAACCAAGATGAAAACTGCAAAGTAGAAGGATGTATGACAAAAATTACATAAAATATGTTTTCATTGCCGATCGCAAGGTTTTTTTTTGTTTGTTTGTTTTTTTTGTCTGACAAAACCATGAAAATAAAAAACTGAAATACAAAACCAAAAATGTAAATTATAAAGACAATAAAAAATGTCAAAACCAGTTTGTCTCAATCTCTTGCGCTTCCCTTTCTTCTCTGTGTTTAATTCCTTTCTTTTACGGAAACCAGCGATCCCAAACCAGTCTCCAAAGACTAGAAGTTACAAAGATAGTTACAGTCTCAAAGAATTAATAGCTCTCAATGATCTCGCCATCTGCTAGTGAAGGTTCATACCTACACACTGGTTATAGAGAGAGTAAGAATGGGCATTAGTTAAAGAGAGCTCTTTCTCATATAGTTTTGTCCTGTGGTCTGAAAGAGCAGGGCCTTCACTAAAGGCCACCATCTGCTGTTTCTTTCTTTCGAACAACACCTGAGTGCTGCTGACGGCCTCTTCCCAGCTCTGATCCCAATCCTAACAGCACTGCCGTGTGGAATGGAATGCTCGGCTAATCCTAAGAGATGGAACGAGGGAGGGGGGAGAGTGTGTCTATATGAACATCACCCATTTAAAGAGGGCAAGATTTAGAAAATGTCATTGTTTCCAGGAATTCCAGTGATATCTCTTATTTCTCCAGTCAGTCTCTTTCCCTCTCATTGATTGTTCCCATCTCTTGTCCTCAGTTTTAACACACACACACACAAAAACACACACAAACACACACGCACACACACAGATCCACACGCCTTCTCCCTTTCTCAGAGTTTGTGAAGGAATGTGTTTTTAATGGAACAAAACAGCGCACTTGTGGGAATGGTGCAGGATTAGTAGTGTGGGTTGTAATGAGTGTGAGAGGCCAATGCCTGATCCCTACTCATTAACTCATCTTTTCACCCTCATCCCCCCATCCACGCTCTTTCATCTGATTTCTGTTTTAATCCCTTCATTCATCCAATTTATCCTCCGGTGTTCAGAGATTGCTCCTGTCCTCTTAGGCTGAGAAACGGCCATGTGCTAAATCAATATTTGCTGTTTTGTCTGCGGGCAAGTTGTCTTTGGTTTTCATCAAACTTTCCAGTCCTAGACTTTCCAGACTTTGAAAGTTTTAATAAAAAAATCAGCAGGAACTTAAAAGTAATGAGAATAATTCCAGGTGTTGAAGAATGATGTAAAACGCTTCCAAAAATGTGTAAATTGTAAGCTGGCGGCAATGTTCCGGATCCCTCTTGTGTGAGAAATATTTTTCTTGGGTTTTGTAGCATAACTTGGAACAAGAAAAGTAATTATAACAGGATAAGGTGAAAATCGCAGAAAAAAAGAGTCCAGGCCCATTGGAAAAACCTGCCTTTAGAGACATTTCTGCAAAAGATCTTACATTGTTTCTTGAACACTTTGTGATACTTTCAGAGTGAAATGTCTAATGAGTGACGCTAAAAGCATGTTCGGTTTTATCCTAAACAGATTAATGTGAATCTGGCAAACTGATAGTGTTAAACAAAAGCAAACCTGAGATAAAAACACATTGGCAAGCCCAACCATGCCATTTTAGTTTGCTTCTTTGAGTCTTTGAGCTCTTTTTTAGTGACTCGTGTTTCACAAGACTTGCATCCGAATGCTTTGAATAGCAAGTGCAATGCTATACCGGGTGAGTAACTGAGCAAGTTTACTTTGTCAGAAAAGCCATACATATAGAGCTGGTTATGTATGCAAACATCATAATGTATTAGTTTATAAATCATGCACTACCATAAAAGTGTTTTGAGGCCATAACACTGTTTTGTGTAAAACCCTAAAATAAGTAATTAATAATCAATAATCTGCACCTGTTATCATAATTTGTGTCAAAACAATTACAAATTGTTGTACTGTTGTGTTCACTTCAGCTGGAATTTGCAGTGATTATGAATGAGCCGATGTACAGGTACATTTTTTAGAGTTTTTCAAAAATGTAGGTAGAGGCACAGTTTTCCAGTGAACCTAATGACATTAAAGGGTTAGTTCACCCAAAAATGAAAATTAGGCTGTGTTTTACTCACCTCCAAGGCATCCTAGGTGTATATGACTTTCTTCTTTCAGACGAATCCAGTCGGAGTTATATTAAAAATTGTCTTTGATCTTTCATGCTCTATCATTTCAGTCAGCGGGTGTTGCATTTTTTCAGTCCAAAAGACCTGAAATAAAAAGCGCCCCAAAGGAAGCGGAGTTTCCTTACTTTAGCAAAGGAAAACCAGTCTCCTCTTGGCTTATATCGAAATCCTCCGACTTTCTTCTTTACAAATCCTCGATTTGTACTTCTAATTAGTGACCATTGTTTTGTTTTGATCTCTCCGCTGCACTTCCGCGTTCGTCATTTCTGAGCGGCGCATGCGCAAAGCCGACCTCATACGTCATTCCCCCGGAACTGCTTCTGTTTACAACAGTGAGCGCAAGCTAGATTCAAGTGATTATTATGTTTTGAATATGGATATTTTTCTTACAAAAACGCATCGATTCACTACAGAAGGCCTTTGTTCACCCCCCCGGAGCCGTGTGAGACACTTTTTTTTTATGGAAGGGCGCTTTTTATTTTAGGTCTTTTGGACTGAAGCAATGCAACACGCGCTGACTGAAATGATAGAGCTTGAAAGATCAAAGACAATTTTTTTATATAACTCCGACTGGATTCGTCTGAAAGAAGAAAGTCATATACACCTAGGATGCCTCGGGGGTGAGTAAAACGCAGCCTAATTTTCATTTTTGGGTGAACTAACCCTTTAATGTCATTTCTGAATTCAGACACATCTGTTTATTAAATACATAAACCATTAAAACAGACTAACCTTTTTTTCTCTAGGTTACAGTAAAATATTTTCTTCTCTTTGTGGAGAGGACGGATAGCACAGATGGTTGGATTCTGAGGCAGTTTTTCTTCATAGTGCCTTTATAAAAGAAAAGCCTTTTTCTTGGCTAATATTTAGCTCCTTCAAATGCTAATGACTTGGTTCCTTTCTCCAAGGTTAGCATAACAATTATGGGAATGCTTTAGATGTGGGACATTTGTTTATGAGTTGAAAGGGGTGTGTAGAAGCATTGAACAGAGGGGTCCTAACTATTCACATCCTCCCTCTGAACCTCGAGTCAATTTCAAGATACAAAGCTGCACAGTTATTACAATTAGCAAGCTAATTTCCATGTGGTGCTATTTGCACTAAATATTTGGAGCAAATGAAGGATGAAAATATCAGGCATTTTAGATTTTAATTAGATTTTATTAGTTTGTAGAATCCTGTTTATGTAATCATGCCTCATTTATAAAAGAAAAGTCATAAATCTATATTTCAGTGACAATAACCAAAGAAATACAACAAATAAGTTCCAGCAAGTAAAGACTTCAATGAACATGAAAACAAAGTTATGTAAGAAATAACACCTTTTTTAAGTTAAAAAACATAGAATACTGTACACAATCCATCATTTGTGATAATAAATGTAATATGATTGAATTTCACCCTGTAGAGAGATCTATATTTCATTTAAATCTTGAAAGGAAAAATCTTGTTAATGTTCTAATTTCATGGACTAGATCAAAGTTGCCTGTAAAAAGGAGACATTAAATTGAATGTGGGCCCAACAGTTTCACCTCATTAACCAAAGTTATGAAATATTACAGATAGCCAATACAACATCAAACACACCAAATTGCATATGACTACACAAGCCATCTCATATTGAGCCAATAAGATTAAATCTCTTCTTCATTATCAACTCACTGATTTTTTTCTTATTTTTAACTGAATATAGGTAAATATCTAAAATCTATCTATCTATCTATCAGACTTCAGTTAGGTATATTTTCAACTTTTTTGATTGTTGAGATCTCTTCTAAAACTCTAGAGGACACACATAAAATTAATGTAGTTTTTATTTTCTCAGAAGAAAAATCTGAGAAGCAGGTGGCGAAGGCAAAAGTCTCAATTTATTTTTAAAATTACTGTTAAGGAGAAACAATCGAGATATTGTGACTTTCCTTTCCTATATGGAGGATCAACGCATGTGATGTGTAACTAGAAATACCTCAAAAAAAAAAAAAAAAGGCATTCCCAAAAATTCCCAATGTGCCTCGCTCAGAAAATGTACCACTATTCCTCCAAGGCTTTTCCATGCATTATTCACCTGTTCTGTTGCCAAGAGAGCGCTCAGGGGAATCATTGAGACCTCATTGCAATATTAATGCAGATCTCTGCATTGCTTTAATTCCAACCTTATTAAACTCCATAATTTTCTCAGGAGAGTCTTCCACACCAGAGCTTCTCTGTCAAAAATATTCATAAATATGCCAAATAAATAAATTAGCATATTCATAGTAAGTGCTTATGACAGTCACTCTGGGTTTTATATCATACACAAATGGAATTTTTAGGTTTCTGCCAATTTTATCGGCTCTAAAATTAATCATATTAATCGTAATAGTTTGCTACTCTACAGTCCCTTGTATTTTATTAAACAGCCCTGTTTTGCAATTTAATTGCATTTTAAAGCATACATATTTAAGGGACACCATAGTTTGTTTACATTTAATCTTTGCAAGTAAAAGCTTTCTAAACTGAGGCAAATTGGTTGTGTTTTAAACTAAATCCATGAATGAGTTTGTCAGACGAGACTGAAGTGTCACTTGATCTAATGTGTTCATGTGATTCCAAAAAGCCAAACCACACATATGAATCAAGCTAAATCAAACTCCTTGCACCCATACAAAGTGCTTGAAGGTCACCCAGGCGTATTCTGCAGTTCCACACCTTGCAGCAGAGTCAGAGGTTGTTTTGCTGAGAGATAGCGGAGCATATGGCACTCTGGCATTAGTTAAAATTTGCATTGTTCATCACCCAGAATATTCTTGAAGCTCTGGTCACAGACAGTGGCTTCTGCAGTTTCTATACATTAGTGAAGGTCTGCTATCTCAGGCTTATCACCGCACATCTGTTTCAGTTCTTGTCCTCTAGAAACAGAGAGATCACAGAATGGAGAAATGGCATCGCACTGTTCTTGTCATCATTTGCTGAATGTCAAGCATTAGATGACCATCTGTGCATTCCAGGAGGTATGCTGAGGCAGGTGAAGTGATCTCTGTGTGTGTGCACATACGTAGCTATAGTTTGGGAACAAATTTGTCCCAAGAAATTAGCTAAATCTGCAAAAAAAAACTTCCTTTGGGGACACTGAAACATGCTCATTTGGGAAAAAAATTCCCCTAAAATTGCATTAAAAAACATTTTTTAATGGTTAGTCTGTAATAATTAAAATTTATTCTATCTCTCTTTTTCTCTCTCTATAATACATTCACATTTGGGGAAATGGGGAGGGAATTGCTTCTCACTCCTCGCTAAAACTGTCCAGCAGCGATAAGCCTGAGACAGTGGACTTTCACTAACTGTTGGTTCGTTGACAAATTGATTTGTTGCTCTTTTTGCAAGTTGCTTTGGATAAAAGCATCTGCTAAATGCATACATGTAAAAAAAGAATCTTGTTGCTCCAATAGTCCAGGTCTTGAAACTTTTTTTTTTTTTTACATTTTAGCATTGATGTCTACGAATAAAGTTTTAGCAGTTGCAGCTCTTTCATGGCTGTTGGCTTTGCGAAGCTTTCTGTGGTTGGTTTTTGTGGAAACATGGTCTTCAAGGTCAATATTGAGGTAAACGGGTGAATATTGTGGTAAATGGGCTCCCATGATTTGTCCTTTTTAGAAATCTGACGAGTCACCCATTTCAGTAAACACTGCTAAGTACCACCTAGAGAATATAGACAATGAAAAGATTAATAAAAGATAATTGCAATGTTTGTTCTGACAGATCTCTGACAGACATCATGATGAATCTGCTCAGGCCGCCAATTTCTCCTTGTTCTCGGAAAGCAATGATCTAGTCAAAACATCCGGTGGTGTGGGTTTTCCAGGAAATGCAAGTACTGCCTGGACCTCTGTTTCTCTTAAATACTACCATGTATTGTGCACATTACTTTTTTGACAGACATTGATGCCGTGATATTCAAATTATGTGGATTTGAAAACAGATGCATCGTAAGGTAATAATTATTTATTTCTTAGCTGGCAAGTATTTGTGATTGATGCCCATGAGTGTGTTATGTTGTTGTTTCTAGTTCTAATATTCCAACCGACAGACAGCCTAAGTTTCTGACGGACATGATAACGTGCGTAAGGGGTGAACCGTTTGATTTATGGGTATTATAAAATGAGATGGAGACGTTAAAAATGCTTTTTGTGTAGTTTTGCTTATTTTACATAATTA
The DNA here is from genome assembly GCF_001515625.1 of Sinocyclocheilus rhinocerous. NCBI lineage: Eukaryota > Metazoa > Chordata > Actinopteri > Cypriniformes > Cyprinidae > Sinocyclocheilus > Sinocyclocheilus rhinocerous. The sequence continues at coordinate 2,052,384 of NW_015639777.1, read as the reverse complement.
AGTTTAATACATGTTACTCAGAGGCTGACATGCTTGGCTTGTCAAAAATGTTACAGTGAGCTATTTTAAGGTTTAAAAAAAACACACGAAAGGACTGATCTTGATGCACAAAAACTTTTATTTGTGACCCTGGACCACAAAACCAGTCTTAAGTCACTGGGGTATATTTGTAGCAATAGCCAAAAAAAAATTTTATGGGTCAAAATTATTAATTTTTCTTTTATGCCAAAAATCATTAGGATATTAAGTAAAGATCATGATCCATGAAGATATTTTGTAAATTTCCTACTGTAAATATATTAAAACTTAATTTTTGATTAGTAATATGCATCGCTAAGAACTTCATTTGGACAACTTTAAAGGCGATTTTCTCAATATTTAGATTTTTTTGCACCCTCAGATTCCAGATTTTCAAATAGTTGTATCTCAGCCAAATATTGTCCGATCCTAACAAACCATGCATCAATGGAAAGCTTATTTATTCAGCTTTCAGATGGTGTATACATCTCAATTTCGAAAAATTGACCCTTATTACTGGTTTTGTGGTCCAGTGTCACATTTAAACCCATGAAAATACACATCATGTTGTAAATAATAGTGAAAAGTTTGGTCCATCATCCAGAACATTCTTGAAGCTCTGGTCACATTGCAGTGTCTTTTGCAGTTTCCATACATTAGTGAAGGTCCACTATTTCAGTATTTAATATTAATAATAATCAAAAAATTATGTATAAATTATAATTTATTTTGTATTAAATTGGGTGTGTGTGTGTGCCCATCCTCCTATATCCACTGAGACACTATTCCTAAACCCTGGGGTTTTTGTGCACCTAGATCACTCTCATCACTGGGTTCCCATGGGGACCACAAAACCCCTGTTGTCACGGTACCCGTGTCCCTCGGCAACTCAGCTAGGCAGCCGGCTTGATAAGGGAGTGAGGGACAGAGGGATGGATGGGAGGATTAAGTCTTCTCTTCCAGGATAAGAACCTGTCTGATTGAAACTCCACTCCTGGAGTGGGTTTGATCTTTCCAGCCATATCCCTTCATCTATTTTCTCATTCCCTTTATCCCTATTGTGATATCCCTTTCCCCTTCTTCCACTCACCCTACTGAACTATAATCCAATGTGACATACTTACAGATGGTCTGTCAATGGCAGCACCAGCGGTTGCTCAGCATACAGGGGGGCCCCTCGCCTGGTCGCCATTCTGGAGCTGTGAAACAAGGGGCCTCATCGAGCTTATGCTTTGATGCTATAGAAATTAGACATGTATATGTGGTAAGTCGGGGGTTGCTGACAGTCAAGAGGTTGTATCGAAGAGGCATATTTGTAATGACAGGTCAATGAGAGTGAGGGGAGCTGGTGTGTCTTCATACCCTGGGTTTGGTAATAAGACTGCTCCCATGAGAGAAGAAACTGACACATTTCTAGAAGAGAGAGAAAGAAAAATAACACTTTCATCTCATTGAAAAACAATACAGCAGACCTTTGCTATTATAACGTGTAAGCTAGCAGCATGTTTGCATAAAAATAAAAAGATTAGGAAGCCGACTTCACACTGCACACAAAAGCACAGCATACAGGTAAGTGAAGCAAAGCTATAAAAAAATACTGATTATAAAATGCCTAAAGCTTGGCAATGGATTGGCCATATGTGACCCTGGACCACAAAACCGCTTAAAAGTTGCTCTTAATAGATGGCTCATTTGCATATCTGGCAAAGGGTATTTTGCTATTGTTTGAGCAGAATGGAGTGAGAGAAAGCCTTCTTAGCACCTGCTGGATTGTGTATTGGAGAGAGACCAACAGAAACCTTCCAGAAGCCTGTTGTTTAGAGGCTTGATATTTGGAGCACAAAACCAGTCATAAGGGTCAATTTTTCGAAATTGAGATGTATACATCATCTGCAAAGCTGAATAAATAAGCTTTCAATTGATGTATGGTTTGTCGAATCTGAGGGTGCAAAAAAATCAAAATGTTGAGAAAATCGCCTTTAAAGTTGTCCAAATGAAGTTCTTAGCAATGCATATTACTAATCAAAAATTAAGTTTTGATATATTTACAGTATGAAATTTACAAAATATCTTCATGGAACATGATCTTTACTTAATGTCCTAATGATTTTTGGCATAAAAGAAAAATCAATAATTTTGACCCATACAATGTATTTTTGGCTATTGCTACAAATATACCCCAGCGACTTAAGACTGGTTTTGTGGTCCAGGGTCACATATTATTATTATATTGAATATTATTAGTAGTATAATTTCAAACTGAGTTCTTTAAAATTACAAATTTGATCATCATAGAATTGAATTAATCTAATACGAACCAAGAATCACATTTACAATACACCCTAATGGTTGTTTATTCACACAAAACAGAACCCCAGACTCAAAGTTTACAGTATTAATAGCTCAAATAATCTGAATTTACTTAAAGCCTTAGTCCGTAAGTTTTTCCTCTTTGTCGCCATCTCTGTTTGAAACCTGCAATTGCAGTTATTTGCGGAATTATCTTCTTTACGTGGGCTGTGCGTTGGCGTGGCTCTTCAGCGTGGATGAATCCAATGTTTTGTGTATGTGTGGGCTATCAGTCAACACACCAGTGTGGATATTCACTGTACTGCGGAATTACAGATACTACATCTTGGAAGTATGTCCAAAATAAGAAGTTTCACCAGAAAATGTCAATTGAACAAGTGTCTGCCAGTTTTGTTCTGACCAACTGAAAAAAAAAAAGCTTTACAATAAATTACGCTACCATTGGTGATTAGATCTAACGATCGCAAAGTTAGCTCAGATCACGTCAAACCATGCAAACTATTATTATTTTTATAATTTGTTCTCAAATTGTTAATGTTAACATCAACATTGCGTGACTACGTGTATTTAGTGTGTATTAGCATTATCTGTAGATTTCAATTTCTGTACAGTCTAATCTCTAATTGTCATAGCATTTGAATGTCATAGAAAGAAATAGTTCTTTTAACCTCAAAAAACAATTTAATGTTCCTTAGAACTCTTCCTAAAATGACAAGTTTAATTATTCCAGCTGCTGTAAGAAGAGGCTACAAATGATCCACCACCTGCAGCATCCACACACACGATGTAGCCTACTAGCCGGTACTCCATCTTTATGTATACAGACATGATGTGATGATGTAAAGACGAACGGCCCGAAAAACCGACCCAAACCACTCAAATTAGAAAACATTATTACAAGCTTATATCATTGTGAATTGGGCTAAACTAAGGAAGTAGTTTTGAACACTGATTGGTTATGTACTTGCTCAATAATTGATTTTGGATAGGTTAATTTTAAGAATGCAGCTTTAATAAGAAAGTGGGTAACACTTAATTTTAAGGACCAATCTTCACTATCAACTAGCTGCTTATTAGCATGCCTATTACTATTATATTGACTGTTTATTAGTACTTATAAAGCACATATTAATGCCTTATTCTGCTTGACCATATTGTAGATCCCTTAATCCTACCTAATATAACCTTAACAACTACCTTAATAACTATTAATAAGCAGCAAATTAGGAGTTTGAGGCAATATTTTTTAGGCATATTTAATAGTCAATGAGTGAAAGTTAATTGTAAATATGTGTATTTACTATTCTAAAGTGTTACCAGAAAGAGTTTGTATGCCTTGTTCAACTAAATGTTACACTCTAAAAAATGCTGGGTTAAATACAACCCAGGGCTGGGTAAAATAGGGACAAACCCAGCAATTGGGTTGTTTTGACCCAGTGGTTGGGTTACTACCCAGAAGGTTGGGTTAAACATGTAACCCAACCGCTGGATCAAAACAGCCCAATTGCTGGGTTTGTCCCTATTTTACCCAGCACTGGGTTGTATTTAACCCAGCATTTTTTAGAGTGTAATGTTAACTTTTGTGTGTGCGTACTGGTTTGGGTGGTTTATGAGGACACAAATTTGTATAATGACATGGGTGTATGACACAGGTATTACAATATGAAGGTGGTTTATGAGGACACTACCTGTGTCCCCGTAATTTAAAGGCTTAAAAAACATACTATGTAAATGTTGGTTTGTTTTTTTTTCATCTAAAAATGCACAAATGCACAATGCAAGTCAGTATTTTGTTGCTACCAAAAATGCTTAAAGAAATTACCAAAAATGTCTATGGTATTAGCATTTGATGTTGAATAATGAATGCCCAAACACTTGTCAGTCACTTGCCTGTCAGACAAGCAAATAGTAGTATGTCATTGGTCGAGCCAGTGTTGCTGTTCCATGCTGGGTTGCATTTCCCGAACAATGATGTTATTCGCTGCTTAACTACCATAGTATGCTTCATAGTTGGAGAAACTAACTAGCAACTCAGGAACTTTCAAATTCGCTGTTCAAGTTAACCAGTTCAAGATCAAATTAATGTCAGATTAGTGCTGTAAATAACAAACAGCACAAAATAAGGGCTACTTCGCTATTTTTGTTCCCCATTATTTTGTGGGTTCCCCCATGTTACTGGAGCAAGTGTGCACATACTCACCCTTCAAAAAAATGGTGGTTTGATTCCCTTACCAAACTAAAAGTACGTGGAATTATATTCGTATGGAATGAAAGCTATAGATTGCATGTTAGCTTATGCTTTTGGTAGCACTGGTTGGCAAAGAAGCCACATTTTTGGAGGAAATTCTGTTACACCAAATACACAAAATAATGATCTTTAAAAAAGCATCATATGACCCCTTTAATTCACTTCATTACTTCATTCTGACCAAATAGCTAAACTTCAATTGTCTCTGCATATTAAACTGAGAAAAGGGAAGTTTTTAATGTTAAAATCACATCTTTCCGTTTTAATCTCTCCACAATGCTAACAGTGACATTTTAAGTGAGTAATTCACAAGCTATTGCAGGATTGTTCCCTAGCAGACCACTATTTTTATACCAAAGCAAATGACCCATTGAGGTGTATCTGCTGCAAGGCTAAATGTTCAGCTTCTTGCTTGAGGGCACATGTTGTCAGCGGGCGATGTATCCCAGAGTCCCGCTGGAGAAGTCACACTGGGGTTGCATATTCATCATGTGGCCTCCACATTCAGCCTGATGTTATGAATCTAATTAGTTGATGGTGACACTGTCCTGTTTCACCATCCTGCTCGCATGCCTACACTGAGCCCCAAACAGCTTGCAGCCTTTATGCCTTTAATCCAGAAACAAATCCTTTGCATGCACAGAAAGAATCTTGTATTTGCAATTGTATTATTTTAATGATGCAAATAAGAAACGGAGTTTTCTGCTTTCTCTGTAAATCCGTAATTATATAAAGATACTGCACTTTTACTGCAAAATATTCATTTCATGAGATGCAGGTTTAGATCTGGTTTAGTGTTTGATGTGAGTTAGTCAGAGGTTTGATTTATGTGTGCGTAAACCTTATATTGCACCTATTCTTTAGAAGGGGCTGATATTAAACGATCATACATCATCTGGGCAAAGGTAAAGGAGATTGAACAGTTTTTTTGTACTATGAACACTTTCAGAAAAGAGCATTTATTGAAAACAACCGCAAAAGTGATGTTTTAAAATTACTTTCTGATGCCACACAGATTATAGTAGTGTGCCATTAATGTAGTTTTAAGACACATTTTCAGGTTGAATTTATTGGAGTTAATTATGAGGCCATTCAAATATGTTCAATGCCATGACATTTATTTAACACACTTTCCTAATTTTACATTACACTAGTTTTATTTTGTTTTATGATGTTGTATTCAACCTAAATATCTATTTAATATGATATTGTAATAATTGTTACTGTTATCTGCCATTCTTTCTTTCTTTCTTTCTTTTAATTTTTTAAATATAAGTCAGGTTTAGACTAGGGAAGGGCTGTTCAAAATTTGGGGGTCAGTAAGATTTTTTTTAAAAGAAATTAATTCTTTTATCCAACAACGACCCATTAAATGAATTAAAAGTGACAGTTAAAGACTACTGATGAAAGAAATCTGGAAAAAAAAAATGTGTCAAAAAATATTATGCAGCACAACAGTTTTCAGCATTAATTACAATAAGAAATTTTACTTGAGTACTAATTCATCATAATTTCTGAAGGATCATGTGACAGACTGGAGTAATGACTTCAGCTTTGCTATTCAGCTTCACGTGAATCAATTAGATTGAAAGCATATTGAACTAGAAAAAAATATATTAATATATTATTTCAAAAAACATTTAAAATCTTACCGACCACAAATTTTCAACAGTAGTGTAAATAATATATAATATCTATACAAAAAACATATAAATAATAAAAATCTATAATATGATCTCTGACAGTTCTACCCTCCTAGTTAATGTACTGCAAAGAGGAGCAGAGGAACTTCACACTAAAGTCACAAGAGGACTGTTCACTCACACTATTTCAATCTGGTATGCTGTACTTTTGGCCTGTCAGACTAGAGCTTTTTTGTTCCATCTGTGTGAAGAAAATCATAGCACTGGATGAAATGTTATCAATTTACATGCACTTGTGAGAGGAGTTCCAATTGTGGCTTTTAGCACCAACTCATTAGCCTGATAATTGAAACCCAAGCTCTGTATGCTGCTGGCTTTGAATAGAACCTACTTAATGCTAAAGCTAACTCGAAGAGTGTTCTTGGCAAAGTATTGAGTCTCGCAAATCCATAAAATCAGCAGACGTGGTCTTACATTAATGAACTGTATAGTTGCTGTTCGATATTTATTTTCTCACCTTATCTTGCCTGTTTATCATTTCCAACCCTTTCATTTTCTCCCAGTCTGTAAATTATATTTTTTCCATTCCTTTTCCCTGCAAGGATATCTGATCTGAACACTCAAAGGAGCACAAAATCATCTTTCTATTGAATTAGTCCTGGATGGCTCCTTGATCAAAACCAAAGGAAACCAGATTCTGATGGTCTTGGATTGTGCAGCATGTCTCAAGTGCACAGGAGTCTTATTAATGTGTGCTGTTATTTACCACACTACCACGCTAAATCTCTCCGTAACGATGTGTATGTGTGGCATCTGGTATTATGGCAGATATTAACGTACAGTCACACCCTCTCCCTTCACGACACCCAGCACTAATTAAAGACGGATCAGTGCATTTTGTAAGAGCCAAAACAGCATTGCATCCCTCCAGAAACATGCAGAATATAATATTCAGATATTTATTTGACCTAGGGAGAGTGTGTAACATGTAGGCAAACTGTACCTGTGCACGCTCTTGTGTGAGTGTGAATGCATGAATCTGTGATTTTAGCTGTGCCTGTTTGAGCTCATAATGAGAATGTCTGTCACTTTCCTCATTTTCTCACTTTTCCAAGGTAATATAGCAGTTTGCACTTCACTTTTATTTGTTGCTGCCTAGTTGCATGTATATTAATAGTGTGTATTGTGAAAAAGAAACATTGTCTTGCACTGTAAAAATGCTGCTGTCATTTTTAGCTTACCACTGAACATTAAATACATAAATTATAAGTGTTTCTTGAGCGGCAAATCCATGATTTCTGAAGGATCATGTGACACTGAAAACTAGAGTAATAGGTGCTGAAAATGTAGCATTGCCATCACATGAAAAAATTCAATTTTATAAAAAAAAATGAAAAAATATTTAATTTGAAAAAATTCAATAACAGACAACAGTTATTTTAAACGGTACTATTATTTATAATATTTGCTTTTACTGTATTTTTGATCAAATAGCCTAAATGCAGCCTTGGTGAGCATTAGACATCTTTCAAAAATATTTAAAAATCTTACCAACCCCAAACTTTTGAACGGTAGTGTACTATGCTTCTTCCTCACAAGATCTTTTGCCGCTTCTTGGTTTGTTTGTAAAGGGCATTTTCACATCTAATTCTTTTGGAACACATGATTCCAAAAGCTGGCGAGTTTTATTCTTTAGTTTGTAGGCATATTTGAACATGACAATTTCAAATCTGCCCCAAAATGTGAGATTTCAGCCTCTGGAATAGTTTACTTTTGGTGAGAACCAAATTGAAGAACCAACCAATATCCCTATAGAAATATTCTGAGCAATGAGGGGACAGTTTGGTCATGTGACTTTTATTAGCATAGTTTGGTCCATTTTGAAATGTGGCCTTGTAAAAAGCTTGAACCATCTTGCATCTCTTGCAATGTATTAGTGGCAGACAAATGTCCTGCTACTGCAGGTAAAGTTTTTGTGGCAAACAATTGCTTCAATAATTTGTTCAAGAACTTATTATAATAATAATAGAACAACTTCCATCCAATCACAGACAAATACAGAGTTCTGGCATGAAACTCTAGATGGCGTAGTCCGGTAGGTCTAACTCAATCTGACCTAATGACATCATTATCACATGGCACAGCTGATTGGTTCTCTCCTGTATCGGTAGCCAATGAGCTCGCTGCTCAACATTCAAATATATGACTAGTGCTTGCCGTAGCAGTTTGGCAGCAGTATGTTGTGGATGTATTGGCAGTAGCAAGTCGTAGTACTTGCTCTGCCACAGCAGCAGCAGCAGATCTATTCCGCCAAGACCAAATACATTAACATTGTCATGTACATTACCATGCCAATCCCTCCGAGAGTTGGCATGACAGAAGTAAGTTTGTAAGATACAGTATAAAGTTCTTTGGAGCACTTTTGTTCTAATAAAATTATTTATTAGTTCAGAGTTATTTCTGAACTAACAAGCAAAGTAGTTTTGAAGTCTTGTGATACTCAAGCTGAGGCCTTCTTTGGTCTGTCTGTCTCTTTCTCCCAGATTTCTACAGTAGCCGCTGTCAGTCTGGGCTCTTGTCCAGGTCTGTGCCACTCTGATATTGCATTCAGACTCCTTCTGTCCCCCTCTCTGCCACACACACACACACACATACTCACACACTCATATATTGCTGTACTCATGCCAAAGCTCTCAAAGTGCCAGCATGTGTTTCACGTCCTCTGATGCTCCTCGTGTCACCACAGCCTGTCTGAACGCTTCATAATATCAATAATTGATGCTCTTGAGGAGCAGTAATTAAATTAGTTAATTATGCCAGTAAAATTACACGTAATTATGAGACTGGAGGGTGTGTTTAGTAAATTAGTCCCGTCCATGCTCACTGCTAAAGAATGCTGCCAAAATTGGTTCCTTGATGATTAGGTAAATATTATAGTTTGTTCTCATTCTTTTTCTCTGGAATCAAATGTGTATGAGAGGAAATGTAATGATCAGTCACATTTCTCTCCAGAACCTCTTCACCGTTCTGATAAAGTACAACAATTTTTTTTTTAATATTCTTAAAGGAAGAGGTAGTAACACTTTCTATGACTCTTATATTAAATAATGCATTATAAGGGTATTCTTAAAGGAATAATTCACCAAAAAATTTAAATTTGCTGAAAATTTTTCTTACCCTCAGGCCATCCAAGTTGGCCTAGATTCGTTTTTTTATCAGCTGTTTGGACTTTCATTCTAACGGCACCTGTTCATTGCAGAGGATCCATTGATGAGCAGGTGATGTACTGCTAAATTACTCCAAATCTATTCCAGTGAAGAAACAAACCCATCCACATCTTGGATGGCCTGAGGGTGAGTACATTTTAAGCTAATTTTCATTTTTGGGTGAACTATTCCTTTAATGCTTTATAATGCATACATAAGGCCTTATAAGGCACTGTGCAGATCTTAAACCATGAATGAATAAATAAATAAATACTATAAAACTATAGTAGTTCACTGTATCCAATATTGTCCTATAAGTCTTCTGAAGTCATCTTTACGCAAGGAACAACTGACTGAAATGCAGGGATATTAGTTACAGAAGCTTTGCTAAACTGTTTGGAGTGGATCTGACTCTCTGCCCTTTGCTGTAATAATGTGAACATTAGATGTTATAATTTAGAGATGCATTAGAGATGCAACTCTAACCGATTTATATGAGATTTCTCATCCACACTTCAGATTCTTAAGATATCTCATAATGTCTCCCTGTTTTTTAATCTTTATGTGATTAAACAAGTTGTCACATCATCTTTCACTTTTACAGCTCTGATTACTTTGGAAATTCAATTGTGTTTGCCTCTAAATCATACTCCAACACCTTCCACTACACAGGCTGTGAGTCTTTCCTGAGTAGTGCCAAAGAAAAAGAACCTGATAAAACGTCATAAACCAGCAATTCTTAGAGGCAAAATTTGCATTTGAGAACTTATCAACAGACCTACTTTAGTTGCATTAGTGGGCTCCAAAAATCTGAGATCACTAGTGAAATTGCTTGCATGTTGCATATTCAGAAGTTAATACAGTTTTTTTTGTTTGACAAATGACAAATTATACTATCAGCATAACAGTTTGAGAGAAAAGTTGAACTGAAAATGTTGTATTTCATCATTTCTGTTACTTTTCATTTATGATAACAGAATTGAAGCTGCATAAACTCTCTAAATTTGTGCAAAACCTAATGATCATGTTCTCCATTATGATTTAAAAATGATCCAAAGAGCATCTTGTGCTTCAATGCAAACAAGAACATTTGACCATTACAATTGTGTCACAAATGTGGTTATTAGTGACCCAGAAATAATGCAGAATCGAATCTTTAAAAAAAAAATATATATATATTTTAGCTCATAATGCTTCTTTATTTTAAATCTTTCAAAATACTAAGATCTTGTTTATTTTAAGGTTTGAATTAGATTTTGAATCCCAGATTTTCAATGTGGACTTTTGGACCCCGCAATATTTGCCATATGTAATTACTTTCCAAAATATTTTGGATGCAGATTTCAGCACCTTAACTGTAACTCAGATGCTTGAAGCAAATGTTCGCATCAGACTCCTCCATCTGTCGTCGCTCTATTAAAGCTATGGAAAAATGGCAGTGTGACAAAATATATTGCTTGCATATTTTGATCAAATACATTTGACAAAAATATAAATCTTTCACTTTTTTTTTTCCAAACTCCCTTTTCCAGAGTTGACTAGCAAATAAATCATCTGAATGAAGAAATATCTAAAGTTGCGTGTTCTTATTTATCAGTATAGCTCATTGTTAACATTGTGTCCAATGTTTTCTCAAGTGATTGAAATAGCTTCACAAGTTTAGTAGGGTTGTGTACCTTTGACTCATAATAATGAGCTACAGGCAGCTCTGTTGGGTTTGACTGACAGCTTGTTGACTGAGTATGATGGGGAATCGGGATGTGCTCGTGACAGCTTCAGTTCTTCAGCCCTCTTTCTCTCTCTCTCTCTCTTTCCACTCAAAGACATTTATAAAGAGCATCCCGTCTCTCTCTCGCTTCCCCCTCACTATCCCTCTGTCTCCTGAGATGCCATACTGAGTTAATTGCATTATTCCACACATTCCCAAATCCGCTCGATCTTTCTCTCCCATTTTTGCTCTCTTTTGCACATACAAACACTTACTTGCACGTATCGAAATCACACGCTATACCTCAAGGACGTGGCAGAGTTTTTGATTTATTTAGAGAGAAAGCTCATCTTAAAGATGGAGAGGAGAAGTTTACACAGTCCTCTGTACGGGGGAGGAAAATTCGATTTGACTGGGGGGTTGTCACGGAGACGCACATGCATTTTGACAGCAGGGGTAACTGGCTGATTGAACAATACAAAAACAAGCTAGACAGAAAGACAGAAAGACTTCACTCCCCTGATGCTCATTTCTGAGTACTTGGTCGAGACCGCTTTTATTCACTAAAATGGGGTCTGGAAGGAAGCAAAGGATTAAAGAGAGAGATTTTGAGTATGCGTATTTTCATGAAAACTAGGCTAATGCTAATTTTGTTCATAATAAATAGTGATTTAAAGCAGTAGTGATGAACATTTTTTTTTAAATGTTATATTAACAGGAGTTCATTTCTACATATAATATTAAATAACATTTGATACCAATAATAAAAAAAACATTTTAAGTTATATAAACTAATGTATTATGAATTTGATATGGGCATGCTTTAACAAAGAACAATAGTTTATATATATAAAAAATAAATGATTAGACCTAGATAAATTAAATTAGGTTTAATTAAATTTTAATTACATTTATTTATTTATTTTTGGAAGAAAGAAAAAAATGAAGTAAATTATAAAAGTCACTTTTTTTCAATACAATAAAAGTGAATGTAGACTGAGCCTTAAAATGTCCAAAATGACAACAACAACAAAAAAAAGCACAATAAAATTAACATAGCGGTTCATTTGACTTAATTGCTGCATGTTCCAAGTCTTCTGAAGCCATACTGTATGAGGAACAGACTGAAACTGAAATTGTTATTCATAGAAAATCCTCACATTCGACCTAATTCTCCTTGTCATGTTCATGAGAGTTGATGTGAGAAGCAGTGATGTCTGATTACTTGACAAAATATTATTTTGAGTCATGTCTCTTCAATCAATCAGTTCAGGGGTGTAGCGTCTGGGTATGCAGGGTATGCAGGGTATGCACGTGCTTATGGGCCCGGGTTGATTGGGGGCCCGCTGAGGGGGACCATTAAATTAAAACGAGGGAACAAATTCTTAATTTGTGGCCTAAATAAATAAATAAATTGTCTGCATGCCATGTGCAGGGCTCGGTAATTTCTTGTGTGCATTTGTTATATTGCTGTCGTAGAACTGCGTCATTTTTTAAAACTACGTGCAAACGCTGCATTGCCATGGCCAAATAAAATAATAATTAATAATAATAAAAACTGTATCACATAGCTTCAGTGACACCTGCACCATTTTAATTCTCTTTCATTCATTTTTATTCTCTTTTATCGAAAGACTATCGACAGTAGCCATTCTGTCCATTGAGAATTCACAAAGCCTTAAATTAAACACCAAGGACATTGTGGATGAATTTGCCGAAAGAAAGGCCCAGATAATTTAATTCAATTAATTACAACTAAAATGAGTGAGTCGTTTTTTTCTTTCGTTCTTTCTTTCTGTCTTTTTGCGTTTTGGGCCGCTGTGCCAAGAGTGTGTTTGCATTAAGTAATTTAGTAAATCTGGCGGTGTTTTAGTGCCATAATAATTTTAGAATAAAGTCAAAATTACGAGACTGAGAAAGTTGTTTTATATTGCGTGAAGTTAATCAATGTGAAAATTCCACCTACTCATGGAAAAAAAAAGGTCTGTGGCGGTTAACTGACTGATTTATGAAAATAATAAAACAATGTTGGCAAAGTTATATTGTTGCCGTTTCTGAGGTAAATGTTATCGTATGACTGTTATGACTATTCACAGGCTGTTTTATTGACTATTTTCGAAACACTGACTGATCGACCGATTAGCCTACATGAGACGTTCGTTTAAGTTGTTCTGATTTTTTTTTACATGTCTTCTGACATTCATTCATGTTTATCTCGTGCTGGAACTAATAGAAAAATAGATAGCTAATTGATTCACGTGCCGCTTGAACTGAATACAGTGATCTCACACCACATTAAAGAGTGGAAAAACACATTTATTGTTTGTATTTTGTGATAAAATTGACAGAATTTAAAGGCTGCGATTTGTGTTATATTAAAAGTTACAAAACAGGCTTATTGCGATTATTGGGTGGCTGGTGCGCTACAAATAATGAATAGACTTGAAAACTTTAAATATTATTTCCAAGCATTTAATACTGTCAATAAAGCAGCTTGTGAATAGTCATGTAATGTTATTTACCTCAGAAAAGACAACAAGGAGTATTGGAGCCTACATTAACCTATAACGTTTAGGGGGGCCTGTACAAATAGTTTTTGCATATGGGCTGACTTGCTACGCCACTGAATCAGTTGATCGAGTTCACAAAATTTTTCAAAATTATTAATTCACAAATTGGTCTGATTCAGTTCTCAAGTTCAGATCGCTGAATGATGCTGCTGCAACGGTTTACTCGCTGGTTTGGAAGATTACAAGCGCATAATGATTTACATTTTCAGTCTGTCTCATGACTTTAGAAGACTTGAATGAAGCTCACAAATCTTATTGATCACTTCCTTGGTATTTTTATGGTGCTTTTGCATACTTTTTCATGCTTGAAAGCTCCAGCCCATAGTCACTGTAATTGCAAGGGAAAGATTTTCTTTTGTGTTCGACAGCAGAAACAAATTCATACGGGTTTGGAACGACATGACGGTAAGTAAATGATGACAGAATATTCATTTTGGGATGAACTGTTCCTTTAATGATGAAACACTGTTTAGTATAAGAGGGAAATATATCTATCCAAAAACAGATGATTCTTACAAAATTAATATTGAAAGAAATATGTATATTTCATTTTGATTGATAGTCAAAAACAAAAGCCTTAATGCCATTTAAAGCAGATTATTCCCTCATTGGCATGATTGTATCAAACATTGGTGTCTAATGTCTATTTAAATACAGTAGAGCTGATTATTGTTTTTATTTTATTTTATTTAAAAGGTCATTTAAAAGGATTATTGCCTTAACAGAGATAAATAAAGACAGCTCGGGGAAGAGTAGTGAGGGGCAGAGCTCAGGGGGAGAACTTTTCACTCGGCATAATCTCACACATATAAAAAAAGGTTATTGTGTTGTTCACGAGCATGCAGATTTTATTCATTACATTTAATTACACCCATTACACCACATCACTGGGTGTGTCTGCATGGCTCTCTCTGTCTGTCTGAGTACCGTTGATGGGTTTCTCTTAGTTACCATAATATCTGCCTACATAAGAGCACTTGGCACAATATTACACAACTCAACACACTAACAAAACTATGGCTTGGTGTTACTTTTATAAGTGACTAGTGAGCTTTGGATCTCTGTTAGGTCTGTAAATACAACTAACCATACAATTATCATTTAAAATGATCACCCCAAAATAAAAAGATCACCCAAAAATGAAAAGAAATGAATATATTCTGAAATATGTCCCATTTTTGCCCATACAGTGAAAGGCATATATATCAGATTTTTTTCTCTGACGACCAGTTTACATCTTCTTTTAAAAGTAAATATCTGCATTTACACTATACATTGGTAGATGTACTGACCCGGAAAAGCTTAGGCCGAAAAGCAAGTAAAAGGCTGTGTTTACACTGCACAGGTCTGATCTTTTGACCATATCCAATTTTTTGTCCCACCTGTTTACATTACACTTATATCCAATATCTGCGTTTATATGAATCCCCACCCAAACTGAACGATTCCATTGGTTATCACTTTCTGCGATATGGTTGACCCACGGGTTTTGAATTCACGTTGAGTGGCTCTTTGACTTTAACACAGACCAGCCGTGATTATCCAGCTATAGCAATATCACTGCCAGCATGGACAAGTTATAGCTGTCATTGATGTTTGCAGCACAATGTTTGACCGAATGGATACAATAACGGTAGTTTAAGTCATTTTATCTACAGGTTGTGAGATCCAGAATTCTGAAGTGAAAAAAGGAATGTGGTAAGATAACATTTATTTGAATTAATTTGAGAGAGATTGTGCGTGTGAATTACCCGTGTACTGCATGTGCAGCCTCTCTATGTAGTGAAGCTGTGAGTTTAATTACTTCCAAAACAGCAACATTATCACCATTCTGAAAAATATAATGTAGCTTTTAATAGTGAAGGTATTTTATTTATAAAATGAATGCAGCAGCTTCTGTGCTCCTGAATATTTCGGTGCATAATCTCTTACCTACTGTATATAAAGTTTCTGCCTCAATAAAAGAAACTTTGTGCGAGCGCATACAAGCAACATCTGCTTCGTAATTTGACATTAAGAAAAGTTATCTTTGTGGGCAAATGTGTCTCCATTGCAGTCACGACACAGGCTAGGGACACAGAGGTAAGTGGTCAACACAGAGGTATTTATTGAATGAGGAGCAAGGAGGAATTAGGAGCAGACGAGAGGCGAGTGTGGCACAGAGTCAGTTTCAGAATGGCTTATCTTGAGGTAATGGATCGTTGTTGCAGGACGAACGTGGAAGAGCGGGATCGGTGGAGCACTGGAGCGGTGGAGCACAGGAACATCTAAGGTAAACAAAGACAGGCAAGTTCAGGTAGCGAGTCTGGTATAGTTCAGTGATGTGAACGGTAGGCCGCACGAGGAGGGAGTGTGGAGAGTGAGCAGATAAAAGGGAGCTTGACGAGGTGCAGCAGGTGATGGTGATCGTGACTGAGAACAGGTGTGAGCCGGGGAGGATTCTGGGACATGGAGTCCAGAGCTGGTGACTGGTGACAGAGACTCCCTGACATTACCTCCCCCTCCCGAAAGGCGCGTCCCGTGCCGTAACATATCCTCCAGGGAGGGGGGGGTGGGCGCCCTGGAGGCCTCCCGTGTCTCTGTCTTGGACCAGCCTCTTGGACCCAGGTGGATCAGGAAGCTCAGGGGGCCATGGCGGATCAGGGGACTCAGGGCACCATGGTGGAGCAGGCAGTCCAGGGGGCCATGGCTGAACGGGGAGCTCGGGAGGCCATGGCAGAGCAGGCAGACTGGGAGGCCATGGCGGAGCAGGCAGACTGGGAGGCCATGGCGGGACAGGGAGCTTGGGGAGCCTGGCCTCGGCACTCGGCCCGGCCTCCACGGATGGACCCCTACAGTAAAGGATGAACCACTGAGCCACAGTGCGTATTCAATATAGCGCTCCAAGGAACAGATGGTATCAGACGCTGGCATCTGTTGATAGATAAGATCATCCAATCTGCCCCAGAAGATTGTCTTCAAGGCTCTTTCATTCAACGATACCCTATAGGAAAGGTCAAGAAATTCTTCGACATAATCCTCAATAGGACGGCCATCTTGGAAAACTGAGGAGCGAATTCACATAGTTAGAAAATGGGATGTCCATGGTATTGTTGTATTCGGTGCGGTCTTCTGTCACGACACAAGGCTAGGGACACAGAGGTAAGTGGTCAATACAGAGGTATTTATTGAATGAGGAGCAAGGAGGAATTAGTAGCAGACGAGAGGCGAGTGTGGCACAGAGAGTCAATTTCAGAATGGCTTATCTTGAGGTAATGTATCTTTGTTTCTTTGCAGGACGAACGTGGAGGAGCAGGATCGGTGGAGCACAGGAACATCTAAGATACGCAAACACAGGTAAATTCAGGTAGTGAGTCTGGTATAGTTCAGTGATGTGAACGGTAGACCGCACGAGGAGGGAGTGTGGAGAGTGAGCAGATAAAGGGGAGCTTGACGAGCTGCAGCAGGTGCGGGTGATTAGAACTCCAGGTGATGGTGATCGTGACTGAGAACAGGTGTGAGCCGGGGAGGATTCTGGGACATGGAGTCCAGAGCTGGTGACTGGTGACAGAGACTCCCTCACAATTGCCTTGTGATGGCTTAGAATTCCAATAGGAATCAGACATGTTTAGACGTAGGTCAAATGTCCAGATATTGGATATGTATCTGATTTAAAACCTCATTTAAAAGCAGCTAAAAAAAGGATGTGAAAAAAAAACAGATCTCGTGCGGATTTTTTGTGTTTACATGTGTGCAACAATATCCAATCTGTGTCACATGTAAGTAAAAAAATCATATTTTTTTTGTGCCAGTGTAAATGCCGCCTAAATGGTGTGATTTGCAATGGACACAGACAAAATGATGATACAAGCTTGCCCAAAGGCTCAAAAGACATAAAACTTCAGCACGACTCCACTGGGTTGAGCCTTCGTCCTCCACTGAGCCACTGAAAAGAGTCATGTGATCGTGGTTGGTGTCCACCCGAGGTGATGACATTCACCACAGTCCTTTTTTTAATGACGTATGAATCACATTGACGGGAATCTGTCTGCGAACATTTGAGAATATCAGAATCAGAACCTGCTTACACAACAGTGGGTTATATTCGATCTGTGTCACATTTAGCCTATTGTTTGTTCCATTTGTAATTGGATTTTTCATACAATCTCATTCATACATTTTTGTACAGTCAGCTTACACCCAGTGAAAGTTATGCTTCTTTTTCTTTAAAAAAAATGTGTTTTCATGCAATTCATGTGGTACGAATTCATACAAAATCGCCACCTCGTAAAATAGTTACATTTTCCCGTGAGATCGGGTTGGCAGGACTAAGATGCAGTTCAGTGCTGTGAACTACCCACCCACCCACACGTACACCGGTTTTCAGTTTACCAGTTAAACGGCCAGCTTTAGTAAGGGCCTGACTGCTGTTTTGGGCAGAGTAATCTACATCTGCGGTGCAGCAAAGCCTAGAGAGATTTATAGCTGAGGAGAAGCCGAACACAGAAACACCTGGTGCTGAGGCTCAGGCTCCCTGCCGTGCCCGTTTAAGAGTAATCTACATCTGCGGTGCAGCAAAGCCTAGAGAGATTTATGGCTGAGGAGAAGCCGAACACAGAAACACCTGGTGCTGAGGCTCAGGCTCCCTGCCGTGCCCGTTTAGAGAGAATAAAACCCATCAGCACCTCCAGTATGACTCAGCACTTAAAGATGAGCAAAGTGAAGATGTTGTTGATACAAGTGAGTCCAAAGAGCTTTGCTTACATTCAGCATCTTCCTAATGTAGGAACACTTCTGTCAGAGAGGAAGCGTCCATTTAATGTAGTTAGTCAGTAAATCTGCTCTTGTAGTCTTGTAGCCTCAGACAGCAACCCCATGAACCACTCACAATCCTTTCACTGACTATCTGATACAGTACATATTTTACACAAATTACAAGAAATGGCTCACCAGAAAACACCAGTTCCATTATATATTCTGATTTGGTTTCACAGATATTTTTGTACAAAATTGTAATTGGTACTCATTATTTTTGGAATGGCAGAAATGCTCCAGAAAGTCTTCTGATATTTCCAGCTAATTTCATAAGCCGGTTTTATACAACTGCTGCACCCTTTTTTGGGGTGGGGTCCTTCAACTTTTTCATCAAAGGAGTTGATTTTTATCAAACTAACAGATTTAATAGAAGTTTTAATCCCCCCCCTTATTTATTTATTTATTTATTTATTTTTGGAAACTTAGTTTTGTGTCTTTGTTTTACCCTTTTCCCAGACTTTCGATTTAATATGACAAAAATATCTAATATCAATCTAATATGACTTAACATATGACAATACATAATAAAAAAGTATGTATTTTTAAACTATGATAATCTAAACAAACAGTTAAATAATAATAAACCATTTCAATATTATTGTGTGAAAATATTTCTATAATAGAAAAAAAGGGCTAAATCACAGTGGTGTCATTTTCAGTACATTAAACAGTTGCTTCTAATGAAGACTTTGGTAACACTTTTTAACAAGTTGCTTATTAGCATACATATTATTAGCATATTGACTAATTATAAAACACACATTATTCTGCCTCATTCTGCATGACCATATTTTAGATCCCTTAATTCTTCCTCATTCCTTAACTTAACAACTATCTTACTAACTATTAATAAGCAGCAAAGTTTGGTCCCCAAACTAAACTTCTTTTTTTTTCTTTCAATAATTAGTGTAACAGCAGTGTCACCTTTATTCTATAGTGCTTTAAACTGCACGATGAACGTCCTTCTTGATAAAACTGTGCATAAGCCCCAGCTGGGCTTGGCATGATGGTTTCACAGTTGACCATGAACAGCATGCTTGAGAAGAAATATGAGACATGAGACATGAGATATGTGATGTGTGAAGGGGAAAAAAATATCAAGGTAAATATATATATATATATATATAGTTACCTTGATATTTTTTTACTGTATATATCGCTAGCTTAAAAAGCCTTAAAAAGACAAAGTAGTTAAACATTTTTTTTTTTACAGATATGTTGAAAATATGATATCATGATGCCTTCTGACAATAAAAAGAGCCATCGCACAATGGGTGCACTACTTACCGGGTGTTACATGTTCACAGTTTGTTTGGACTTTTGTTTCACTTCCTGTCTTGTGTGCCATAGTTGTAGTTTTTTTTTATACCTTGATTTGCTCCTTGATTGGTTCCACAGGTGTATTGTATTCCCTGTGTTACCTTGTTAGTCTCATGTGCATTTAGCCCTTGTGTTTCTCTGGCTCTTTGCTGCTTGTTGTTTTGGCCTGTTTCTGGATGGTTTGGATTTCGCTTGTGGTTCTTAGATCTCAGATTTTTTCGTGTTCTTCCCCTTCCTTTGTTTTTATTTTGTTAGTTCGTTAAACGGATTTGCATTCGGATCCTCACCGCTCCTGTCGTCTTTATCCACCCATCGTAACACCGGGCCACATGTCATATACAAACTCTTATTTTTAATGAGGAAAACTGCCTTTGTGATGGCCCAAGATTAGGCAGATTGCATTCCCTGATTGTGTAGCTGTAACCTGTGGGGTGTTTGGTTTTCAGAAACACTCACATGACCACTGTAACAGCAGTGAATCAAAGAGCCATTCATAACGAAGATGTGTTAAACAGAGCAGGATTAACGTCAGCATTTACCAACCTAATACTGGGATTAGAGAGTTTAGACAAGCAACACACCCAAGGTTGTCCTGATCCTGGACTCTTTCAGATGGTTTTGTTTTGTATTCTCTGACTCATATTTGCAGGCACACACACACACACACACACACATTCTGAGCTGAAAAGAACCGCGAACTGTGTGTGTGTGTGTGTGTGTGTGTGTTGCACTGACCATGCATGTCCAGAGTGTGATTGACGTTTGGACCCTTTGACCAGCGTGCATGGTGTGCAACCGTGAGGTCAAAGTCATTCTCTCCAAGACACACACACACACATGCACATATCCACATTCCATTAGAGGTGACAGACAGTTGGCCTATCAGGAATCAAAAGCTGCTAAAGCTCGCTAAATCCGAGTGCTGTGAGTTGGCGTAGTCCTCACATTTTAAACTGTGGAGGAGGCTGTCAATCAAATGCACAGGTGTGTGTTTATGTGTGTGTATTCAGAGGCTGGGTACACAAAATCAACACGGATGTAAATAAAAAGCCATTCTTGTTGTCAAAAAGAGGAAACGTTCAAACAGTTGGATGGTGTTATATAAATAGTCTTTAATAAAGTGCACAGGCAACGTTTGTGCAGCTGCTGAAGCTTATGAGTGACGAACAGGTTTTGCTCCTGTAATGCATCTGCACTGTGCTTGTGTCCTTGTGAAATATTTGACTCTTTGCTTTCCTGTATAATGAGCATGAAGACTGTTGATATTGTGATTGTGGTGGATAATGATTATCTCTGTGACGCTGAAAGAACATTCAACACTGTCTCCTAACCAGGGTTATTATCGTTAACTAAAACTAATTAAAAAAGCTTTTCATTGTTAGTTCAAGTTAACTAATGTAGATAATATTAACAAATTGAACCTTATTGTAAAGTGTTACCAAATACTTATTTTATTTCAGCTAGTTGCCAAGGCATTTCTCAATTTCATTTTGTCTAGGTTGAAGTTTTGAAGACAGGACACTTTATCTGTCTTTTGGTATAATTTATAACCCCACCCACTGTCAAATCTCATTGGTCGAAAATCCAATTCCACATACATGCATTTTAAAGATCAAATATGTTCTGAATGGCTGATTGACTTGTGGAACCACCTAGCAACCGCACAGGGACATGCTAAAAGCACCTTAGCAACAGCATATCAACACCCTGGCAAACCTAAAAAACATGCATTGTGGTAATGACTTCTGCACAAAATGTGACAAACCCCACTCACATTTTTTTTACAGGAAATATAAAAATATAGATTGGTTTAATTTTTATATTTGGTTTGATACCACATCGTGTCATGTTTAGGAAGGCATCACACTGGTTTATGGATGATGTTGTTTTTCTCATTAAGTAAAAATAAAAGGAAGTTAATGCAACACATGTACAGTATGAGCAATATCTAATACTTAAACGCATAAAAAATACATAAAAAATTGTTTTCTTTAGGTTGTATAGCACAGGAATAGTTAGCCCAAAAATTTAATTCAATTTTCTACCATACAATGAAAGTCAATGGGGTCCAAAAAAATACTTATTTTATTTCAGCTAGTTGCCAAGGCATTTCTCAATTTCATTTTGTCTAGGTTGAAGTTTTGAAGACAGGACACTTTATCTGTCTTTTGGTATAATTTATAACCCCACCCACTGTCAAATCTCATTGGTCGAAAATCCAATTCCACATACATGCATTTTAAAGATCAAATATGTTCTGAATGGCTGATTGACTTGTGGAACCACCTAGCAACCGCACAGGGACATGCTAAAAGCACCTTAGCAACAGCATATCAACACCCTGGCAAACCTAAAAAACATGCATTGTGGTAATGACTTCTGCACAAAATGTGACAAACCCCACTCACATTTTTTTTACAGGAAATATAAAAATATAGATTGGTTTAATTTTTATATTTGGTTTGATACCACATCGTGTCATGTTTAGGAAGGCATCACACTGGTTTATGGATGATGTTGTTTTTCTCATTAAGTAAAAATAAAAGGAAGTTAATGCAACACATGTACAGTATGAGCAATATCTAATACTTAAACGCATAAAAAATACATATATAGGAATAGTTGTATAGCACAGGAATAGTTAGCCCAAAAATTTAATTCAATTTTCTACCATACAATGAAAGTCAATGGGGTCCAAAAATGTTTAACTCCAAAAAGGACATAAAGGCTGCATAAACAAGTGATCTATATACAACTGCAGTGGTTTAAACTTTTCTGAAGAGATACAATTACTTTGTGTGATGAACAGAATGACATTTAAGTGGTTATTTACTCTTGAATAAAATCAAATCATTGATCAGTTAATGCGTACAGAGCCCAAGTCAACATAATGACAATTTAATATCAAACCTCATTAGCGCTTACATTACACACAAGAACCAATAACGTTTGATGTTACTGACATGTCGCTTTATATATGAGTTGGAAAAAAAAAACAGCTGAAACATTCAGATATTACCTTTTGTGTTCTGCAGAAAACAAATAATTGATGATATTATTTTCATTTTTGAGTGAAATATTTTCTTTTTTTTTCTGCAGCATTCAGTGTGCATGTGTGTTTGTGTTTCTTATTAACTGTTGAAACAAAAGCTTTGATTTTGGAAGAGATCATCGACATTCTTTTAATAATTTAATTAGTAAAAACTAAAGAATAATTATTTCAGACCTCTACATACCAAGACTGAGTGTGTGTGTGTGTGTGTGTGTGTGTTTCATCCACAAAGTAATTTCCTGATGTTTCCCAAGCTTTGCCATAAAGCTGCCTCTTTTCTTTTTAATTACAGATCATCATCAACACCCAAATCTGGTGGCAGATATTAACGAGCGCGTGAGGGAAGAGTAATAGGCAGTTTTTCTTTTAATTAAAAGAGTGGCGTAAATAATCGACTCATAATCCACCTGTCAGAGCACATCCACAGTTCTGTTTAATAACAACGACCTGCACGGAGTCAACAACCACGTACACACACTAACGCTCTAATAGATTCCTACACATCCATGAATACATTTCAGAAACAGGAGCACATATACATAAATGCATGCAGACACATATTCACAGATTTATATCCTACACATACACTTATATCATGCACACACATGCAAATATATCTTATCCTACTAACCTAGTTGGATATTCGCATATGCTAATATGGTAATAGTGCATTAATAATTGATGGTCATATAAAACGGCACTTCAGCGTGCTGAATCAGCCGAAACAGAAAGGCCACAGGAAATGATTGATCTCAGCCATCTCTTCTACGGCTTCAAAATTCATCCGCAGAAATTTTTTCTTTTCTTTTCTGAGAATAGATGGCTGCTGAATCTAGAAGGCTAAAAGAAGGGCTCTACATGACAGGCCATGTTAGGCACTCTACAGAGAAATGCAATACAGCAAGACCTACATGCAACGCACTGACTTTTAGAAATAATCAGGACAAACCTCATGCACAGGAAACACTCACAGGACCATTTTTATTTATATACGATTCTTATCCTGTTGGGAAACAAAATGCAAATGAGCATTAACATTTCTTTTATATCTCGGTTGGTTCTCCTAGACCAGTGATTTGAAACCAGGTTAACTTAAGCAGCTTCTATAGGGAGTACTTGGAAAGATTTTCTTAATCATTTTGTTAAATCTATAAAAAGGGAAACTAATTATGATAAATCTCATGATTTTTTTGTTTGTTTATTTTTAAGTAATGAAAACAAAATATGTGTAATGCCTGCAAGTTTTCGTATTTTTTTTATGGATGTCACTCTTAGCATACCAAATCATACTTTGTGAGTCTGTTTTTCACACGTTATTTTTTAACAATTTTAATAAAAATGCTAAATGATGTCCAGTCAAATATGATGTCATTATGCTTTAAATTCTTTATACATTACATTAAAAAGAAATGATCCGAACTATACTATTCACTTTAATTTTATTGCTCTATACTTTACAATCAACTCAATTCTGTCTTTTTATTTATAATAACGTTTAGAAGAAACATTACATACAATAATCCTTAGCTCAGAGCTGCTTTAAAATAAATTCCCACTCAAAATTGAAAATGAAAAATCTGTCAACATTTACTCACTTGTCAGAATTTACTCATGTATGACTCACTTTCTTCTTTGGAACATTAAAGAGAAATGCCTCTATATATTCTATTGTGTTCCGAAGAAAAAGTAATTCAGACTTGGAATGACAGAATTTTCATTTTTAGGTGAACTATCCATTTAAGTAATTTTCTATAGTCAAAATTTTTCTATAGTCCTTTAACAAACATGTCGAGTGATGCACATAATGTACATTTTATCACGTATCAGAATACAGGAAGAAAAAAAAAACAATGAATATGAAAGTAGAGTTTTTTATTTAAATTTTTGCAAGATCATTATGGTCATGTCTGACTCTCCGAGTTGCACCTGAGACCTTTGTTTGCTTCATCCTTCTAATTTGGAATGCAGAAAACGCTGAATCCACGCCCAAAGGATTTTTATAGTGGAAAGTTCCAGGCCACCAACTTTTATTAATTGTGAGTTTGTTTATTCTGTTCTTAAAGGAGAACGGCTAATTGGAACACCTGCTCTGTTTCCTGCTGAAGAAGCTTGCTCCACCTCATTTTACCTGTCTCCCATGACCACAGAAGCTGTCTAGAGGTGAGCCTGTGGTTACAGGTACAGTTTCAAGTGTTTCAGACCACACACACATAAGACACTAGCACCTGCAAACACCTACACATTAGGTGCAAAACGCTGGTGAAGCGGTTGTAACATTCACTGCTATTCTGTCTTTTTATTTGCATCTCTTAAATGAAGTTTCACACCTAAGCAATGCTGTGAGTTCAACCCAGAGTGAGAACAAACCTGTTCTTCAACTCAGAGAATGAAGTGAATCTGTCAGCACTTCGGTGTGCTTCACAAACACAGCTGTGTTACAACTGGAAACTTGCAATGCACAAACTTTCATTTTCGGGTCACTGGCATAATACTATTTTGTTTGTCTGCATCTAATTTATATTAAAAAAAATGCATTTAATACATACAATGACTTGAATACACCACTTTATTTATGAGATTAAAAGTTAATTTTTATATATTTTAATGACTTTAATACATATTTTGGAGATATTATTGTAACAAATTCATGTGTTTCACTGTTTATTCATATTTGGTTAGTTTGAATAATAGAATAGTCAACATACAGAAGAAAAAAGATAAAACACTAAAAGATCCTACAGAACGTCTTGGTTACGTATGTAACCCTCGTTCCCTGAAGGAGGGAACAGACGTCACGTCGGTGACCGACGAATTGGGATCTCGCTTAGAGAGACCAATCCACTTCGAGTGTAAACTAAACGAGCCAATGCACATTGGCATGCAATTATTGCATCCAGCTGCCGCTGATCACAGCGTGAGCATAAAAAGGCAGCCGGTGCAACGCATACCAGGTTTTTGCTTCGGAGCCGAGCGACAACATCATTCTGCTCCTTCCAAATTGCTTCGTGTGTGACGAGTCTAGCGAGCTCTCGGGAGCTTTTGGTGTTGGCGGACGGCGCTTCAGCTGTGGTCGTTCCTGTGTTGAGGGGGTTGCGCACTTCAGGCTGCACTACCCCCTATCGTGCTGCAAACGGCCGTTTCCCCTGTGCGTCTCAGCACG